>NW_007726855.1:293784-309859 GCF_000696425.1 Galeopterus variegatus
TTTACTTTTGTAATTCAAAAGATTGTGGACAATATTTAGTTACTCTTGTAAGAGACTAACGAAATGGAAAACCTAATACCAGAATCCATTCAAAACATGATTTAAAAAGGTGATGTTCTTAGAATTCACAGCCTTACAGATGAAGTACAAACACAGCTCAGGAAGATGTAGAAACTGACTTGTTTTTTCCACTACTTTCTTCCTCTGCTTTTCCCTGAATCCGTATGGATGCTAAGAATAAATAGCATTTTCTCCCAGCTGATGTTTAATCAATGGCCTAAAATGAGGTGGTCTTACTCTCACAAAACTCACTTTTCTCATCGTACTTTTGCTCATATACTGCCATTTTGCTTTTTATAAAAATTTATATTTTTAATTGGAAAATAACATTGTCTATATTTATGGTGTACAACATGATATCTTGAAATATATATACATTGAGGAATAGCTAAACCAAACTAATTAACATACACATTACTTCACATATTTAACATGTTTTTGTGGGGAGAACACTTAAAATTTACTCCCTTAGTGATTTTCAGTAATACAATATTTTATTATAAACCATAGTTGCCATGTTGTGCAATAGATCTCCTGGACTTATTCCTCCTGTTCCACTGAATTTTTTTTTTTTTTTTCAATCGCAAGGGGTATATATTATATTATTTTATTTTTTTTAAATTTTATTTTACTTCTCAATATACATAGTAGTTGATTTTCATGGCCCTTTACCCATTCCTCTCCACCTTCTCTCCTCCTCCCCACATCATATCTGTTCACTTCTCTTAAAATGTTCAAGGAATTTTTCTGATTGTTGTGTCTTCTTTACCCCCAACCTTTAATTGTTTGTGTGTTTATTTATTTATTTATTTATTTTTAGCTCAGACAAATAAGTGAGAACATGTGGTATTTCTCTTTCTGTGCCTGACTTATTTCACTTAATATAATTTTCTCTGCGTCCATCCATGTTATTGCAAATGGCAGTATTTCATTCTTTTTATAGCAGAGCAGTACTCCATTGTGTAGATATACCACATTTTCCTTATCCACTCATCTGATGATGGACATTTGGGCTGGTTTCAACTCTTGGCTACTATTAATAGAGCTGCAATGAAGATTGGAGTACAGGTATCTCCAGCATGATGATTTCCATTCCTCTGGGTATATTCCCAACAGTGAATACCTGGGTCATATGATAGATCTATCTGTAATTGTTTGAGGAACCTCCATACCATTTTCCATAAAGGCTGCACCATTTTGCAGCCCCACCAACAGTGTCTGAGGGTTCCTTTTTCTCTGCAACCTCTCCAGTACTTATCATTTTCAGTCTTTTTGATGTTACCCATCCTAACTGGAGTGAGATGGTATCTCAAAGTGGTCTTGATTTGCATTTCCTGGATGCTGAGTAAAGTTGAGCATTTTTCATGTGTCTGTTGGCCATTTGTATATTTTCCTTTGAGAAATGGCTATTCAGCTCCTTTGTCCATTTTTTAATTGGGTTACTTGTTTTTTTGCTGTACAGTTGTTTGAGTTCCTTGTATATTCTGGATATTAATCCTTTGCCAGATGTATATTTTGCAAATATTTTCTCCCACTCTGTTTGTTGTCTGTTTACTCTGTTGATTGCTTCTTTTGTTCTGCAGAAGGTTTTTAGTTTGATATAATCCCATTTGTTTATTTTTCCTTTAGTTGCCTGTGCTTTTGGGGTCATATTCATGAAGCCTGTACCCACTCCTACTTCCTGGAGTGTTTCCCCTATGTTTTCTTTAAGGAGTTTTATTGTTTCAGAATGTATATTTAATTTTTTGATCCATTTTGAGTTGATTTTGATATATCAACTCAACGTGAGAGGTATGAGTCTAGTTTCATCCTCTTACAAATGAGTATCCAGTTTTCCCAGCACCATTTGTTGAAAAGGTAGGCTCTTCCCCAAGATGTAGACTTGCTGCCTTTGTCAAAGATCAGATGGCTGTAGGCATATGGGTTAATTTCTGGGTTCTCTATTCTATTCCATTTATCCATGTCTGTTTTTATGCCAGTACCATGCTGTTTTGGTTATTATAGCTTTGTAATATAGTTTAAAGTCAGGCAGTGTTATGCCTCCATCTTTATATTTTTGCTCAGGATTGCTTTGGCTATGTGTGGTCTTTGTTATTTTATATAAATGTTTGGATAGCTTTTTTCCATCTCTGAGAAAAATCTCATTGGAATTTTGATGGGGATTGCATTGAATTTGTATATCACTCTGGGTCGTATGGACATTTTCACAATGTTAATTCTTCCAGTCCAAGAGTAAGGGATATCTTTCCATCTTCTTGTGTCCTCTTTAATTTCTCTCAATGGTGGTTTGTAGTTCTCTTCATAGAGATTTTTCACATCCTTGGTTACCTTTATTCCTAAGTATTTTATTTTTTTGGTGACTATTGTAAATGGGCTAGCTTTCTTGATTTGTTTCTTTCTGTATGTTCATTGTTGGAGTATAGAAATAGTACTGATTTTTCTGTGTTGATTTTGTATCCTGCAACTTTGCTGAAATCATTTATCAACTCTAGGAGTTTTTTTTATAGAAGCTTTAGGCTGCTCAATATATAAGATCATATCATCCATAAACAGGGACAGTTTGACTTCATCCTTTCCAATCTGGATGCCATTTATTTCCTTCTCTTCTCTGGTTGCTCTGGCTAGTCCTTCCAATACTATGTTGAATAGGAGTGGTGAGAGTGGGCATCCTTGTCTAGTTCCCGTTCTTAAGGGAAAAGCCCCATTCAGGATGATATTGGCAGTGGGCTTATCATATATGGCTTTAATTATGTTGAGATACTTTCCATCCTTGCCTGAATTGTAGAGAGTCTTTATCATGAAAGGATGTTAAATTTTTTCAAATGCTTTTTCAGCATCTATGGAGATGATCATATGGTCTTTGTCTTTGCTTTTACTGATGTAGTGTATCACATTTATTGATTTGCATATGTTGAACCAACCTTGCATCCCTAGAATGAAACCACTTGATCATGGTGTATCATTTTGTTTATGTGTTGCTGTATTCTGTTAGCTAGTATTTGAATGAGCATTTTTGCATCTATATTCTTCAAGGATATTGGCCTGTAGTTTTCTATTTTTGATGCATCTTTGTCTGGTTTTGGTATCAGGGTGATGTTTGCCTTATAGAATGAGTTTGGGAGAATGGCCTCTGTTTCAATCTTTTGAAACAGTTTGCAGAGAAATGATATCAGTTCCTCTTTGAAGGTTTGGTGGAACTCTGCAGTGAACCTGTCCAGTCCTGGGCTTTTCTTTGTTGGGAGCCTTCTGATAACAGCTCCAATTGTATCTTTTCAACAATATCTCCCCAATCTCTCCCCACCACCAACTCCTGGTAAGTGCCATTTTACTCTCTGCTTCTATGAATAAAACTTTTTTGGATTCCACATATAAATGAGGTCATGTGGTATTTGATTGTTCTCTGCTTGGCTTATTTCATTTAATGTCTTCTAGTTTCATCCATGTTGTTGCAAATGACAGGATTTTCTTCTTTTTTAAGGCCAGATATTATTCCATTGTGTGTGTATATATATATATATATACACCACATTTTCTTTGTCCATTCATTGCTGATGGACACTTAGGTTGATCCATATCTTGGGTATTGTAAATAGTACTTCAATGAACATGATATCTCTTTAATGTACTGATTTCATTTCGTTTGGATATACATCCAGTAGTGGTATTGCTGGATCATATTGTAGTTATGTTTTTCATTTTTGAGGAACCTTCAAACTGCTTTCCATAGTGGCTACACTAATTTACATTCCCCCCCACAGTGTGTAACGTTTCCCTTTTCTCCATATCCTTGCCAAGACTTATCTTTTGTCTTTTTGACAATAGTCACTCTAATGGGTGTGAGATGTCTCATTGCAGCTTTAATTTGCATTTTCATGATGATTAGTGATGCTGAGCATATTTTCATATACCTGTTGGCCATTTGCATATCTTCTTTTGAGAAATGTGTATTCAGGTCCTTTGCCCTTTTTAAAATCAGGTCGTGTGTTTTTATACTGTTGAGTTGTTTGAGTTTCTTATATACTTTGGGTATTTATCTTTTATCAGACTTATGGTTTACAGATATTTTCTCCTGTTTCTTGAGCTGTCTCTTCACTCAATCATTACCTTTGTTATGCAGGTTTTGGTTTGATGTAATCCTACTTGTCTATTTTTGCTTTTGTTATCTGGTCTTATGGAGTCATATCCAGAAAAATCATTGCCCAGACCAATGTTATGAAACTTTTCCCTGTTTTCTTCTAGTAGTCATATAGTTGCAGGTCTTATATGTAAGTCTCTAATTCATTTTGAGTTGATTTTGTATGTGGTATGAGATAATTTCATTCTTCTGTATGTAGATAATCAGTTTTCCCAACAGTAAGACATGAACCTTTCCCCACTGTGTGTTTTTGGCATCTTTGTCAGATATCAACTGAACATAAATGTGCAGATTTATTTCTGGGCTCTCAATTTTGTTCTATTGAATCTGTATGTTTGCTTTTCTCCCAGTAGCATGTTGTTTTGATTACTATAGCTTTGTAGTATATTCTGAAGTCAGGTAGTGTAGTGCCTTCAGCCTTTTCTTTTTGCTCAAGATTGTTTTGATGATTTGAGGTCTTTTATGGTACCATATAAATTTTAAGATTTTTTTTTTCTTAAAATTGAAATATGTCATCAGAATGTTGAAAGGGATTGCATTAAATCTGTAGATTGCTTTGAGTATATGGACATTTATTATTTATTTATTTAGGACTTCCAGTATAAATTGAATAGAGATGGTGAACATGGGCATTCTTGTCTTGTTCCTTACCTTAGAGGAAAACCTTTCAACTTTTCACTGTTCAGTGTGATGATGTTAGCTGTGGGTTTGTCACATATGCCTTTACTATGTTGAGGTACATTCTTTCTGTGCTTAATTTGTTGAGTGTTTGCCATTTTGCTTTTAATATACCTTCTATTTTGTGGGAGGTTATGGGCAACTATTCACCTGGAGTCAGCAAATCACTCTTCTTTTCTTCTTGTCATTCCTATAAATTAGTATATGAGTTCTATTCTGACTTTAGTCTAGAGTCCAAAGACAGTGATGTTGTCAGTAAAGAAATTAAAGGGATACTGACAATCATTTGAAATTTGACCTGTATTGATATTGAGCTGATTTTCCTAAAGCATTGCTCTCATCATACTACCCCTGTCTTCAAAATTCTTCAGTATGTCCCCTTTGCCTAGTTTAGTGGTTTACAACCCTTTCCCCATCATAGCAAGTGTAGAAAGGTTTTCTGAGCACTGAGCTAAAGTGATGAGGATGCTTGTCACCGAAGAAACTGGTTCAAAGGCTCCCACTGTGCTGGACCCCACTTGGTTGCCCCAAGTGAAAAGAGATCAGTATATTAGAAAGCTCTGTCATCCTAGAAAAAAAGAAAAATTCTTAATGTGGCTTTCAAAACATTCTGCCATCAGGCTATCAAACTGACTATCAATATTTTTCTCCTACTACTTCCCTACGTGACTTCTCTGTTTCAGCCAAATTTATTTATTCATTCTGTGCAAAATAATCATTGCTCATTATAGTTCTTGTAGCTTTGGCTTATCCCTTTTTATTTAAAGTTCCTGTAGCTTTGGCTTATGTCTCTCCTTTTACTCCACACTCGTCTAAATCCTGGCCATTATTCAAGACCCCAATCCAAAGCTCACCTCCTCCCCAAAGCCAATCGTGATCACATCAGAGAAAGCAATTATTATTCTCAGATCACTTCTGGGAATCCGAAAGACCTTCTGGAGGATATGGGATTTTAACAAGACCCTGAAGGATGGGTAGGATTGAGATGTGGCCAAAAGGAGAATGAGAAGGTCCTAACAGATGGAGGGGACTGAATGAGCAGCACACTAGTTGCTACTGTTATCTGCCAGGTAGTAAATATTAGACCTTACTTTGACAGATTCTAAGTGGTGGGTGTGAAACAGGACAGGAAATTTGTATTCTTAGAAATTTGAGTGCTGCTGTTTGTAGCAGACTGGTATTTCCTGTTCAGCAAGGTTTTTCGTAGTTCAAGTACTTGAGTTAGAAAGCTCTGTCATCCTAGAAAAAAAGAAAAATTCTTAATGTGGCTTTCAAAACATTCTGCCATCAGGCTATCAAACTGACTATCAATATTTTTCTCCTACTACTTCCCTACGTGACTTCTCTGTTTCAGCCAAATTTATTTATTCATTCTGTGCAAAATAATCATTGCTCATTATAGTTCTTGTAGCTTTGGCTTATCCCTTTTTATTTAAAGTTCCTGTAGCTTTGGCTTATGTCTCTCCTTTTACTCCACACTCGTCTAAATCCTGGCCATTATTCAAGACCCCAATCCAAAGCTCACCTCCTCCCCAAAGCCAATCGTGATCACATCAGAGAAAGCAATTATTATTCTCAGATCACTTCTGGGAATCCGAAAGACCTTCTGGAGGATATGGGATTTTAACAAGACCCTGAAGGATGGGTAGGATTGAGATGTGGCCAAAAGGAGAATGAGAAGGTCCTAACAGATGGAGGGGACTGAATGAGCAGCACACTAGTTGCTACTGTTATCTGCCAGGTAGTAAATATTAGACCTTACCTTGACAGATTCTAAGTGGTGGGTGTGAAACAGGACAGGAAATTTGTATTCTTAGAAATTTGAGTGCTGCGGTTTGTAGCAGACTGGTATTTCCTGTTCAGCAAGGTTTTTCGTAGTTCAAGTACTTGAACTCTTTGCTGTGGTAGCAATTCTGGTCCTCCTGGCCCGAATACTTCAAGCTCATAGTCAGGGCTGGGTGTGAGATCCCAAGCTGGAATAATCGGAGTCCCTGGGTCCTTATATATAGGGGCTGGGAAAAAGCTCTCTCTCTCTCCTTTACAAATACTAAGGTAAAATGATATAGCTTCCATGGAAAGGCTTTCACCTTTCTTGGTGAAGGGGAGAAAATCTGTCTTTAACATTATAATAAGTAGCAATAACTGGACACAGAGCAGAGCCCCTACAACAGTTTTTGAAACTTAGAATTAGGCTGCACTTTATCCAGTCTCACCCAGATTTGTTCTCAGCTATTTGAGACAGTAAACTATCATTTCGTTGTTTTTTAACCTAGTTTGAATCAGGCATTGTTTTAGTCCATTTTTGTGCTTACAACAGAATACCTGAAACTAGGTAATTTATAAAGAAATAAAATTTATTTCTTACAGTTTCAGAGGCCAGGAAGGAAGTCCACAGTTCAGGGAACACATCTAGTGAGGGCCTTTTACTTGGTGGGAACTCTCTCCAGCAACACAGGGTGTCACATGTGGAAGGAGAGAGAGATTAAGCTCCTCAATTACTTTCTTCTTAAAGCCATTAGAACCACACCCACGACCACCCATTAAACCATCCCTGGATTAATTTATTCATGAGGGTAGTCCTCACAATTTAATCACCTCTGAAAGGTCCTTCCTTTCAATTACCATAGTAGGATTCCCCACCCTCTTAACAGTGGTACAATGGAGATCAAGTCTGCGACACGTCAACCTTTGGGGGCCACATTCAACCCAAGCAGGCAATTATGACTTACAACTGAAAGAGCCTATCTAAGGCAGTGGTGTAGGGTGAAATGTGGTTAGCAGAGAATAAAACTAGAATGGTAACTGGGACAGGAGGGGGCGGGGAGATAAAGAAGGATGTTGAAGCCCAGCTGGGGTATCTGGGTTCATTCTGTAGACTTTAGGGAGTACTTGGCATTTATGTTTAGATAAAGGGATAAACAGGTCATAGAGTTGTGAGTTGTTTAGAGAGAGAACTGGCCACAGAGTACACAGCAGATTGGAGAAAGAACTAAAGAGGCCATATGCATTCACTGCTAATGGGCCTTTCAACCTGTCAATTGGGGACTCTTTCTGATTGCTTTGGAAATTCCTAATTGTAGAAAGGCCACAAAGAGGAGTTATGTTGCAGATGTAAACATGTATCTTTATTTGAAAAGATAGACATAGAGACACTGAAAACTCAGAAAAATAAACTCAAGTATGGCCATTGCTGGAAGAAATTGAGAGTGGTCAGGGAGGGGCATCTGCAGCAGGACTACTCAGAGGTAAGCACAGATGGAGGCAAACACTAGATTGCTAGACAGAAACACAGAGCTAGACGTAGGCTGGGGAAGATGGTAAGTATCTCAGGGTAAAAATATTCTTAGTAAGAGAAAGATACAGCTGGGTGATGTGATAACCACGTTTTATTGGTAGGGGTACTTACTTTGTCCTCTAGCCAGGGTGTCTCGGAATCTAAAGCCACTTATATTTTTTGAGGTTCCTGGTATTAAAAGTTTAAGAAATGTCAAACCATGGCTATGAAAACTGTGGTATGTTTTAAATATTTGGTAAATAATAACTCAATGATGTATTGCCACAATCTATTATAGAGTATAATAATGTTATTCATAGATAATTAAAGAATTTTAAAAATGTGAATTAACAGCATCCAATGGTGTATGCCAGTAATGGGGCACAAGGCTAATGTTGTCAGATGAGCACTTCTTTCAGTCCCGTCAGTATGTCTCTGTTCTCCGTGGAAAACATCACGGGGACTTAATACCAGCTGCCTAAATCTGAGGTGGTTTGTGAATATGAGACCCAGTCCTCATGGCCCCCCGCTCTCCTGCTGTTACCTTCACTCCACAGCCCTAAGTAGAGTCTGAGTCCTTTCTGTGCCTCTCTTATCTCTCTATAAGTGCACTGCTTTCTACATCTTGCTAAATATTCCAGAAATACAATTTTTTCCCCACTTGTTGCTTCCTTAGTCCATGCCTTAGCCATAATTTCCCTATCACTGTTGCTTCTTAACCTCCAGCTTCTCTTCCCTCAAAGTCAGCCTCAGTATTGCTAGCAAAGATCTTTCTCCTAAACGCAGATCTAAACATGCACAACCTTGACTCAACATCACACATAGATCCCCTTAGCCCACAGGATAACACTCAAATTCCTTGGCTTGTCATATGATGCAGCATACGAGGGTCTTCAACCCACTTTTGCAGCCTAATTTTTCTTTATTCCTCCAACACTCTGCGCCTCCTGCTTTTCCAGAAAGGTCCCATGTTCTTTCATTTTTCTGTGGGTTTTGCCCCTACTTTTATCTCTTCCCAAAAAACTCCTTCTCTTCTTGCCAAATCTTACCCCTCTGTTCTGTGAAAAGTTCCTCAATGCTGCCAGTGGGAGTGGCTCCCTGATCCCCATGCCCATTAGCATGTCTTCAGTACAGTGAGTGTTAGACAAGGAGATGACTGAAGAGGGACCGTGATTTGTTTTTCTTTGTATATCCCATCCCTGGTATCATGAACAGTTAGGGCTCAGTACATACTGGTTGAATAATTGAATTAATTATCAATAATACCCCATGTTTTCAGAAGCAAATGCAAGTTCAGTCACAAACTACCTCTTGCAAACAGTTTGCACTATAGGATTCAGTAAGATTGCCCATGGTTTTCTGGGTGGTTCTTATAAGTAGCTCTGATGGTTGCAAAATGGTTCTCAGTTCCCAGGGCTCCATATTAACATGCTTCTTCCCAAGCAAGCACTTTTTCTTTTTTTAGCTGCCTTCTGAGTTGGCTGAGCCTGCTAAAGAAACTCTATAAGACTTCATTTCCTTGACTTAGACTATGATTTCAGCCCAGCATATAGAATCATCATCATTCATGGCTGAGATTGAAGCATGCTGCTTATCTGCATGTAGTCATTCTCCAGGCAAGAAATAATGCATTATTAACACAGCTTTATTATCAGGATCAGGTTCAGCAGAGAGAGCAACATTAGAGGATAATTGGAAAGACAGCTGATTTGTTAGCAAAATGTTGCTTTTGGTTAATGAATCATTCCGATTTTTGCACTGACAGTTCAGTAACAAGCTTGAAGACTACTTTGCTTCAGACCATTAAACTTTGACAAACCAGTTATTAACTACAGCTAGAGCCAACGGTCTGTGGGGATTATTGCAATTATGAGCCATCTATGTAATTTTTTTTAATCATTAGCAAGACAAGGTGAGTCTGATGATGGAGGGCTGATGACTGACGGTCTCTGCTGCTTTGCAGCACGTAAGGTAATAAACAGTTGCAGGCAGGACTAATCAGTCAGCAAAAGCTCTTTGCTGGGAAGATGTAATAAGAGCAATAAAGGTTATTGCTCTCAAACAGCAAACGCTGTTCAGGAAGGAAAGCACAAGGTTTTCCTTTAGCTTCTATTTTGGAGGCTGGAGGTCTTTTCAAAGGAGAATTAGAGGGACATAGAGAGGGCACACCACATGGGAGAAAAGCAAGGCAGGACTCGTGTGGCTTGGGTTCTGTTCCTGTGGTTTGTTGGATTGTGGTTGTACTCACAATGCCCTTTGGAAGGTACTTACCCTTTCTCCTTTCTGCTCCCCACTATTTATAACAGGGATCTCAAACTTAGGTGGGTAATATAAATTAGTAGAGCGAAAGATAGTGGTGAAGACTGTGGTAAAATTATAAGTCAAATGAAAACACATCTGTGGGCCAGATTGCAACATTTGACCTGCTCCCCACTATTTATAACAGGGATCTCAAACTTAGGTGGGTAATATAAATTAGTAGAGCAAAAGATAGTGGCGAAGACTGTGGTAAAATTATAAGTCAAATGAAAACACATCTGTGGGCCAGATTGCAACATTTGATTTACAGACAAAAGTCCAGATCCTCAGTCTGGATTATGAGACACTCTTAATCTGGCCTATACTTCTCTTGCCTTATCTTCTCTTATTTTCCTTTTTTGAATCCTTATGCCCCAGTCTAACTGGGGTGTTCTCCAGATGTGCCCCACACTTTCCAAAATCTGTACCTTCGCTCCCCCAGAAATGGCCTCTTCTCTGAAATTCATTTCTACCTGTTCAAATCCTACCCACTCTCTGGGTGGTAGTTTCTTTATTTGTTGAATTGGAAAGAAAAGGTGCATTAAATCAACTTTGAGATCTTTTTCTCTTCTAAAGTATTGTAAGTCTGTGGCATTTCCACCAACT
The DNA here is from genome assembly GCF_000696425.1 of Galeopterus variegatus. Taxonomy (NCBI): domain Eukaryota; kingdom Metazoa; phylum Chordata; class Mammalia; order Dermoptera; family Cynocephalidae; genus Galeopterus; species Galeopterus variegatus. The sequence continues at coordinate 304,836 of NW_007726855.1, forward strand.
GTGGTTTGTATGCATATGAATCTAGTTGGATTTTGGTGACTTAACTCAGTGTAATTTTTGCATCCCGTAGGTGGGCACATTGCTGGGAGTCTAGCTGTTGTCACAGATGCTGCCCACCTCTTAATTGACCTGACCAGTTTTCTGCTCAGTCTCTTCTCCTTGTGGTTGTCATCGAAACCCCCCTCCAAGAGGCTGACGTTTGGATGGCACCGAGCAGGTACAGTTCATTGATTGAACAATAACAACAGAGTCCAACCAAGAGTAAAATTGGAAGGTACAAAGGAAAGCCTTGCTCAAAAATCCCTTACAGGCACATCTCCGGTGCACAGGATCAAATGAACACGGATGTGGAAATGTGTGTTCTCAATATTAATTCAGCTAATGACCAGATGAATGGTGTTACCTCTACTCCTGTGGGACGACAGCAACACGTGTGTCACTTTAGCAGCCACCCCAACCCCAGGGTCTCAGTGTGTGATAACAACTATGACATTATTTGTTATATCACTCTGCATCCCTGGGAAAGAGGATAGGGAAAAGAGAACACATTGGGAAATAAGGCACAGAGAGCCCAAGGGAGTTGCAGAGATTGAGGAACTTCTCATAGGGAAGACAGGAATGAGCTATGGGCTTTCTCGGTCATACACCATTCAGTGAATGGCTCAGGTATCTATCTTGCTCAATCAATCAATGACAACAAAAAAGAAAGAAGGGAGGGGAGCTGTTTTCTGCTCAGTCTCTTCTCCTTGTGGTTGTCATCGAAACCCCCCTCCAAGAGGCTGACGTTCGGATGGCACCGAGCAGGTACAGTTCACTGATTGAACAATAACAACAGAGTCCAACTAAGAGTAAAATTGGAAGGTACAAAGGAAAGCCTTGCTCAAAAATCCCTTACAGGCACATCTCCGGTGCACAGGATCAAATGAACATGGATGTGGAAATGTGTGTTCTCAATATTAATTCAGCTAATGACCAGATGAATGGTGTTACCTCTACTCCTGTGGGATGACAGCAACACGTGTATCACTTTAGCAGCCACCCCAGCCACCCCAACCCCAGGGTCTCAGTGTGTGATAACAACTATGACATTATTTGTTATATCACTCTGCATCCCTGGGAAAGAGGATAGGGAAAAGAGAACACATTGGGAAATAAGGCACAGAGAGCCCAAGGGAGTTGCAGAGATTGAGGAACTTCTCATAGGGAAGACAGGAATGAGCTATGGGCTTTCTCGGTCATACGCCATTCAGTGAATGGCTCAGGTATCTATCTTGCTCAATCAATCAATGACAACAAAAAAGAAAGAAGGGAGGGGGGATAGTGAGAGGTTAGTAAATGGATACAAAACAGCTAGACAGGAAAAATAAGTTCTATTGCGTACATTCGAGTTAGGCATCTATAATTAACATTAATTTATTGCATGTAATCAAATGGCTAGAAGAAAGGAGATCGAATGTCCACATCATGAAGAAATGATTAAGTTTTGCAATGATGAATATGCTAATTACCCTGATTTGATCATCACACATTGTATACACGTATTGATATTCCACTCTGTACTCCACAAATATGTGTAATCAATTATGTTTCAATGAAAAAAAACCCCACAAAATGAAAAAGGAAGAGGAGGAGAAGGGGGAAACAAAATTTTACTTTTTTTCCTTTCTCAGTCCTGTTTAAGTTTTGCAATGATGAATATGCTAATTACCCTGATTTGATCATCACACATTGTATACACTTATTGATATTCCACTCTGTACCCCACAAATATGTATAATCAATTATGTTTCAATGAAAAAAAAAAAACCCCACAAAATGAAAAAGGAAGAGGAGGAGAAGGGGGAAACAAAATTTTACTTTTTTTCCTTTCTCAATCCTGGTTCTTGCACTAAGTGACTGCTTGTTCTTGTCTAGGAAGTGACTCAGGTCATGAGGAGGGTTTAGTCTGAGAAATTTTTACTTAGACTCACTTTTACAAGCTCCTGTGCCCCTCTCCACCCTTCCCCACTGCAATTCCATTTCTCTTCCTCTGTGTTATTTCTTTTGTTTGTTTGTGTCTCTTTCTGTGTTTTTTCTTGTACCAGCTGCAGGAGCTTCTGGCTGAATGTTTTGTGCAAATCATGTGAATAAATAGTCACAATTCCATGTGTTCACACTGGTTAAGATAATCAGTGTGAAGGAGATCTGAGGGTAGAGTAAGGGTGGTGACATGCCAACTTGGCCAGCCTTCACTGAAAGCTGCCTCTAAGACACAGACCACAGCCTGTAGACTGACAACTGTAGACTGCAGGTTTTCAAGCTTGGAATGCTAGGAAGTTCTAATTTCATACTAGACAATTTATCATTGCAGGTGTTTTTAATTGCCTTCCCTTTAACATTCAGGGAGAGATGAGGCAATAAACAGCAATAAAAAGAGTTCATGACAATGTAATCTGAGAATGCTCTAGCCAATCCCTGAGCAGAGATACACTTGGAAAATGTGTACCTTTGACTAAGCACCCATCATTTCTCTGTATAAATTTTTATGTGTACTTGATCCTTTGTGATGACATTAGTCAAAGCTGTTTTGTAAATGTAAGATGGTTAGTAAGTATGGGGTGGACTCAGAATTTAGATCACTCATTACATTTTGTCATCTTGGCCATGGAAGTCCATGAGCATTGATACTCCAGAAGACCAGGGCTGTTCAATAGACCTCTCTGTTACAAGGGTCATATTCTATAACATAAATTATAATGTGGTTATTGCGCACTTTAAATGTGGCTAGTGCTACTGAAGAATCAAGTTTTAATGTTACTTAATTTAAATTTAAGTAGCCCCACGTAATTGGAGGCTACCACATTAAGCAGCACCACTATAGACATGTAGGGGAGCTCAACACACCAACAGACTGGGCTGGCCAACTTGAGGACCTTGCTGGCTTAACAGTTTTCTTAGCAATCATGGTAGTACTTGTTGATGGTTGCTCATGTGTTTCCTTTTTTAACTGGTTACTTTTAGATTCCTGTCTCTTTTTTTTGTCCTATGTTTAGAGCTGACTCCTGATTCTTGCAGTTGGTGTTTGGGCTTTATCCTTCCAGCTCTCATCTCACTACACCTCTCTAATTATGGGCTTACACTTGGACATGTTCTACATGCATAATTTGATTTGGATTCTCATGGGTAGAAAGCACATGACTTGACATCTACAAACCTAATCTTTGTTTCTGACTAACCAGAAATTCTTGGGCCTGCTTCTCATAAATGTCCACAAAAAAAGAGTTTTAAATAGCCTGATTAGACTAATAAAATAACAATATCTTGAGTGTTTCCTTATATTGTCTTAGTTTCCTAGGGCTCTCTTACCAAATTACTGCAAATTGGGTGGCTTAAACAACAGAATTTTTTTTGTCTGACAGTTCTGGAAAATAAAAGTCCAAGATCAAGGTGTTAGTAGGGTTAGTTCCTTCTGAAGTCTGTAAGGAAAAATCTGTTCCATGCGTTTCTCTTAGCTTTTGGTAGTGTGCTGGCAATCTTTGTTTTTCCTTGGCTTGTAAATTTCTGCTTTAGTGTTTACATGGCATTCTCCCCATGTGCATGTCTCTGTCCTTAAATCTTCATTTAAAGATTTCCTCTTTAAATAAGGACACCAGCCCTATTGGATTATGGGCCCACCCTACTCCAGTATGCCCTCACCTTTAATTACTTAAATTGGCAATTGCCCTGTTTCCAGATAAGGTCACAATCTGAAGTACTGACTTCAACATATGAATTTTAGGGGTACATAATTCAACCCATAATGTATGTCAACTTGTTATACATATATGCTATTATTGTATCTACCTTATGGATAAGGAAACTCAGGCTTGGATAGTTTAAGTTACTTGTCTAAAGTCACATAAACAGTCACTGGCAGATCACATATGTCTGACAATTGAACTTATGCCCTAAACATCTGTACCAGCACCTTCCATAGTGTGAATAACGTTCCATGGGTGGCTAGTCAGGTGATTATAAGTGTCACATGGACAATAACTACACATCCTGATATGTATTAGAAGATGAACTAGCATATCAAACATGTTATTTCATGGATAACTTTGTCTAGGAAGAAGCTAAGTCTAAAAAGTGAATTTATTTGAAGAAAATATTAAGTGGCTAATAAGATGGGGCATATGGATATGGCAAAAATCAGGAAGGTTGTATTTAAATGACTGAAGTTTGGGAAAATAGGCACACACTAGGTAACAATGCATTACAGCACTCTGCTTTAAAAGGAACTGATATCTCGGAGTAGTTTGAAGTGGGGAAGGACAAAATTATGGAATGTACTTGACCACTGACTCACAGAATTGTTTCTAGACCCTTGTGGTTTTTAGAATCTATCTGCAAGGTTAAGCTAAAGATCAGGGTGCAGTGTTAAAGGACTCCTAAGTGAGCAAATGTGCTTTCCTCAGTGGGCAGATTGAGCACTATCTTAACTTTAAATATTAATGTAAATGTCTCTATTCTGATGCTTATTTTCCTTGCTGTTGCTCTTAAAATGTAGTTAGTGTTGATAAACCTCTGAACTCACCTCTGGGCTTGTAATATGTTGGGTTGGCAAATAAAACTCATTTCAAGTACCCTCTAAAGCCTGCCCTTTTTACTATTTTATTCCGCTGAAGGTGCTGGTACTGGCAAGCTGTAAATGTTTTATGGCGAAATTAAGAGTTTCTAAACACATTCTACTCTTTGTGTCTCATTATTTCACCTTCTAATACATTTCAGTCATTTTAGTACCTGTTTAAATTAAAATCTCCAAGGAAAGCAGTGAGGACAGGCAGCAATTAATATGTTCTAAAAACTTGCTGGAAATTGCTTAGTAATATGGAAACATCATGAACTCAGGTGCTGGTGTTTTATGAATGCGACGTTAAAGTGCCTCGTCTGGGGCCGGCCCGGTGGCGCACTGCGCTAGTGCGCCGCTTGGGAAGTGCGGAGGCGCTCCCACCGAGGGTTCGGATCCCACATACAGACCGGTTCCTGCTCACTGGCTGAGTGAG
>NW_007726855.1:310840-320240 GCF_000696425.1 Galeopterus variegatus
AAAAAAAAAATAAAAAAAAAATAAAAAAATAAAGTGCCTCGTCTGAGTTTTAACATCCATCTGCACTTTTGCTTCATGAATCAATCAGTGAATGAGTTTGAGACCTCTGTTTTTTTTTTTAGAAGGGGGGCAGGAAAAAAGTGTTATTACTCTTGTGGGGGGTGTGTGGGTAGGTGATGGAGTTGTTTGTGTGTGTGTCTTTGTTTGACTTAGAGATCCTGGGTGCCCTGCTGTCCATCCTGTGCATCTGGGCAGTGACCGGTGTGCTGGTGTACCTGGCATGTGAGCGCCTGCTGCACCCCGATTACCAGATCCAGGCGACGGTGATGATCATCGTTTCCAGCTGCGCAGTGGTGGCCAACGTTGTGTAAGTCACCCCTACACAGTGCCTGTGAGGCTTATCTTTATTTTATTTATTATTTATTTATTATTGGTGATGAATATTCATGCAATACAAAGCTAATTGTCACCCCTCGTGTCCATGATGTGAGGGACAGATTCAGACTGGCAGCATACTCATTACCACAAATTGGATTTGTACCCTGTGTCTCCCACCCAATTATCCCCAACCTCCTTCTCTCTCTCCGTTCCCCCCCACTCCACTTTGTAGCAAAGGAATGTTCTCTCCCTCTGCAAGTTCAATGCACTACTGTGGTCTTTTTTTCCTTCCTTCTTTCTCTCTTAGCTCCCACATATGAGTGAGCACATGTGGTATTTATCCCTCTGTGCTTTGCTTATTTCACTCAACATAAGTTTCTCCAGGTTCATCCATGTTGTTGCAAATGAGAGAATTTCATTCATTTTTATGGTAGAGTAGTATTCCATGGTGTATATATATCAGAGTTTCCTTATCTAAACATCCATTGATGGACATTTAGGTTGGTTCCATGTCTTGGCTATTGTAAATAGAGCTGCAGTGAACATGGAAGTGCAGGTATCCTTTTGACATGATGATTTCCATTCATTACTCTGGGTATAGACCTAGAAGTGGGATTGCTGGATCGTATGGAAGATCTATCTGTAGTTCTTTGAGAAACCTCCATACTGTTTTCCATAGTGGTTGTACTAATTTACAGCCCCACCAACAGTGCAGGAGTGTTCCCTTCTCTTCACACCCTCGCCAGCATTTGTTATTCACCGTCTTTTTGATTGTAGCCAGTCTAACTGGGGTGAGTTTTAATTTGCGTTTCCCTAATGACTAGTGATGTTGGGCATTTTTTTCATGTACTTGTTGGCCATTGGTATGTCTTCCTTTGAAAAATGTCAATTTAGCTCCTTTGCCCGTTGTTTACTCTATAATTGTTTGAGTTCCTTGTGTATTATGGGTATTAATCCCTTGTTGGATTCTGTATTAGTCAAGGTTCTCCAGAGAGACAGAATCAATAAGATATGTTATAATTATATGAGAGAGATTTATTAGGGGAATCAGCTCATGTGACTATGAAGAAAAGTCCCATGACAGGCCATCTGCAAACTGGATGCCAGTAGTGTGGCTCAGTCCAAGTCCAAAGGTCTCAAACCAGGGAAGCCAATGGTGTCCTTGGTGTAAGTTCTGGACACCAAAAGCTGAAGAGTCTTGAGCTCTGATGTCCATGGACAGGAGAGAAGTGTATCACAGCTTCAGAGGATTGAGAAAGAGCTTTACCTCTTTCTTGTCTTTTGTTCTCTCTGAAGCCCTGGCAGATTGGATGGCTCCAACCCACATTGAGGGTGGGTCTTTTCCACCCAGTCTAATCAGACTCTCATACTAATCTCTGCTGGAACACCCTCATGGACACACCTAAAAGGATTGCTTTACCAGGTTTCTCAGCATTCCTTCATCTAACCAAGTTGACACCTGGAATTAATCTTTGCAAGTGATGCATAGTTGGCAAATATTTTCTCCCACTCTGTAGGTTGTCCTTTCACTCTCTTGGTTGTTTCCTTTGTTGTTCAGAAGCTTTTTAATTTGTTATAGTCCCATTTGTTTATTTTTTCTTTTGGTGCTTGTGCTTTCGGGCTTATGTTCATTAAGTCCGTGCCCAGGCCTAGTTGCTGACGTGTTTCACCTATATTTTCCCTTAGTAATTTTACAGTTTCAGGTCTTATACTTTAGTCTTTCATCCATTTTGAGTTTATTTTAATGTATGGTGAGAGATGCATATCTAGTTTCATTCTTCCCCATGTGGATATCCAGTTTTCCCAGCACCACTTGTTAAAGAGGCAGTCTTTTCCCCAATGTAGATTTTTGTTGCTTTTGTTCAATATCATATCACTGTAAGCCTGAGGAGTGATTTCTGGATTCTCAACTCTACTCCACTGGTCTGAATGTCTATTTTTATACCAGTACCATGCTGTTTTGATTACAATAGCTTTGTAGTATAATTTGAAGTCAGGTAGTTTTATGCCTCCAACTTTATTTTTTTTGTTCAGGATTGCTTTGGCTATTTGGGGTCTCTCATTGTTCCATATGAAGGGTAAGATTGTTTTTTCCATTTCTGTGAAGAATGTCACTGGTATTTTGATGGGGATTGCATTGAATCTGTAGATTGCTTTGGGTGGTATAGACATTATCACAATGTTAATTCTTTCAATCCAAGAGCATGGAATATCTTTCCATCTTTTTGTGTCTTCTTTAATTTCTTTCAGAAGTGGTTTGTAATTCTCACCGTAGAGGTCTTTAACCTCCTTGGTTAAATTGATCCCTAGGTATCGTATTTTTTGGGTGACAATTGTAGATAGGCTTACTTTCTTTATTTCTCTTTCTGTTAATTCATTATTTGAGTATATAAATGCTACTGATGTCTGGGCATTTATTTTGTATCCTGCAACATTACTGAAGTCATTAGCAAGCTCTAGGAGGTTTTTGATAGAGTCTTTATATATATATAGTATATAGTTTTTCTATATATAGTATCATGTCATCTGCAAATAGGGAAAGTTTGACTTCAATTTCTCCAATCTGGATTCCCTTTATTTCTTTCTCTTGCCTGATTGCTCTAGCTAGTACCTCCAGTACTATGTTGAATAGAAGTGGTGAGAGTGGACATCCTGTCTTTTTCCTGTTCTTAAGGGGAAGGCCTTCAATTTTTCCCCATTCAGAGTAATACTGGAGGTAGGCTTGTCATAAATGGCTTTTATTGTGTTAAGATATTTTTCCTTCTATACCTAATTTGTTGAGAGACTTTATCATGAAGGAATGTTGAATTTCATCAAATGCTTTTTCAGCATCTATTGAGATAATCATACGGTCTTTTTTCTTGAGTTTGTTGATGTGATGTATCACATTTATTGACTTTTGTATGTTGAACCATCCTCGCACTTCTGGGATGAATCCCAGTTGATCATAGTGTATAAATTTTAATGTGTTGTTGTATTCTGATTGCTAATATTTTGTTGAGGATTTTTGCATCTAGGTTCATCAAGGATATTGGCCTGTAATTTTCTTTTTTCATTGTGTCTTTGTCTGGTTTTGGTATCAGAGTTATGTTGGCCTCATAGAATGAGTTTGGAAGAGTAGCTTCTGTTTCAAATGTTTGGAATAGTTTGAGGAGAATTGGTATTAACTCCTCTTTAAAAGATTGATAAAATTCAGCTGTAAATCCATCTGGACCCAGAGTTTTCTTTGTTAGAAGATTGCTAATTACCACTTCAATCTCCTTTTTTGTTTTTGGTCTGTTCAGGTTTTCTATCTCTTCTTGGTTCAGTCTTTGTAGTTTGCACGTGTCTAGAAACTTATCCATATCTTCCAGATTTTTCGTATTTGTTGCCATAGAGTTGTTTATAATAGTCTCTAATGATTCTTTGTATTTCTGTGGTATCGTCTATAATGTCTCCCTTTTCATTTGTGATTTTTGTTATTTGGTCTTCTCTCTCTCTTTTTTTGTTAACCTAGCTAATGGTTTCTCTATTCTATTTATCATCTCAAAAATCCAACTTTTTGGTTTTTTGATCTTTTCTATTGTTATTTGGGTCTCTATTTCATTAAGTATTACTATGATCTTAATTACATCTTTCCATCTACTACCTTTGTCTTTGGATTATTGTTGTTTTTCAAGTTCTTTGAGGCATATGTTAGGTCATTTATTTGAAGTCTTTCCTTTCTTTTGATGTAAGCATTTATTGCAATAAATCTGCCTCTTAGCACTGCTTTTGCAGTATTCCACAGGTTTTGGTATGATGTATCTTTATTTTCATTCGTTTCTAGAAATTTTTGATTTCCTGTTTAATTTCTTCTTGGACCCATAGGTCATTGAGGAGCCTATTATTTAGTTTCCATGTATTTGTATAGTTTCCAAAGTTTTGCTTATTATTAATTTCCAATTTTAGCCCATTGTAGTCTGAAAAGACACGTGGAATGATTTCAATTTTTTAAGATTTGCTGAGACTAGATTTGAGACTTAATATGTGGTGTATGCTGGAGAATGTTCCATGAGTTGATGAGAAGAAAGTACATTCTTTAGTTGTTGGGTGAAATGTTCTGTTATATATCTTCCAGATCCAGCTGGTTCAGGGTATAGTTTAAATCCTTTGTCTCTTTGTTGATTAGTTGCCTGGAAGGTCTGTCCTGTACTGAGAAGGGGGTGTTCAGATCACCCAGTATTAACGTATGAGGGCCTATTTCTTTCTTTAGGTCTAAGAAGTTAGGTTTGCTTTATATATCTGGGTGCTTCAGTATTGGGTACATACATATTTATGATTGTTATGTCTTCTAGTTGGATTGATCCTTTTATCATGATATAGTGGCCTTCTTTGTCTCCTTTTGTTGTTTGATTTAAAGTCTATTTTATGTGATATAAGAATAGCTACTCCTGCTCATTTTTGGTTTTCATTTGCATGGTACATCTTTTTCTATCCCTTCACTTTTAGTCTGTGTGTGTCTCTATATGTGAGATGAGTCTCCTGAAGACAGCATATACTTGGGTCTAGCTTTTTAATCCAATCAGTCAATCTGTGCCTTTTAAATGGGGAGTTTAATCCATCCACATTTAGCGTGGTTATTGACAGATATTGTTTAATTCCTGCCATTTAATTGCTTTTGTTTTAAATGTCTTTTGATCCTTACTTCCCCTTTTATTTCTCTTCTTCAATGTTAGTTGGATATTTGAGGTGGCATGATTTAGCTTCTTGCTCTTTCTCACTGGCACTTTTGTTTTAATAGCAGGTTTTGCTCTTTCTTGTGTATCCGTGGTAGTGACATTCATTATTCAGATTCCAGGTGAAGGACTCCTTTAAGAACTTCTTGCAGGGCTGGTCATGTGGTGAACTCTCACAATTTTTGTTTGTCTGGGAAATACACTGTTTCTCCCTCATTTCTGAGGGAGAGCCTTGCTGGATAAAGTATTGGCTGGCAATTTTTTTTTCTTTTAATGTTTTGAATATATCTTACTTTCTTCTGGCCTGTAGGGTTTCAGTTGAGAAGTCTGCTGTTAGTCTGATGGGGGTTCCCCTATAAGTGACCTGACACTTTTCTCTTGCTGCTTTTTAGAATTCTCTCTTTGTCTTTGAGATTTGAAAATTTGACTATAACGTGTCTTGGGGGATATCTTTTTGGGTTGAATCTGTTTGGGAACCTTTGAACTTCCCGGATCTGAAGGTCTGTATCTCGCCCTACTCCGTGGAAGTTTTCTGTTACTATTTCCTTGAATAGGTTTTCAATACCTTTTCCTTTCTCCTACCCTTATGGAATACCCACAATTTGCTTTCTCTCTTAGATTTTCCTCATTATTTTAAATTCTTTTTTCCTTTTTTTTTGGTCTGCCTGAGTTATTTCAAAAAGACCATCTTCCAGATGAGAAATTCTTTCTTCTGCTTGATTTACCCTGCTGTTCAAGCTCTCAGTTGTGTTTTTTATTTCATTGAGTGAATCTTTCATTTCTCGAAGTTCTGCTACACTTTTTTTAAAGGTATTAATCTCTTTGTAGATTTCCTCTTTCATGTTCTGGATATTTTTTCTTGTTTCATTGTGTTCTCTAATTAAGTCTTCCTTTTATTTTCAAGTTTTCTTAAGATCATTGCTCGCAGTTCTTTTTCAGACATTTCAAGGATTCCCTGTTCCATGCAGTCTGACATTGGAGCATTACTTTATTCTTTCAGTGGTTTCACTTCTTCTTATTTATTTGTAGTTCTGGTATTTTTTGTTGATTTTTGGTCATTTTGTGGAGGGTTTGCTTCTTCTGTTACACTGAGGTTGGCTGTGGAGCAGCCATGGCTGCTGCTGTGGTGGTGAATTATCATTGCTTGACAGTAGGTGTGCTGGTGGTTATTTTAAACCACCGTGGGCCCAGAGCACCAGAGCTGAGCTCATCTTGGTGGGTTGGGCCGTGGGGGCTGGTGCTTCCCTCCGGGTCCAAGGGGAGGTGAGGGGTTACCAGCACCATGTGGGTCTGCTGGGCTCACCTCGGCAGGTCAGGCTGCAGGGGCTGGCACTCCCCTCTGGGTCCAAGTGAGGCTTATTTTTAATCCTGTCTGGATAAAGACTTTTTTTTTTTTTTTTTTGCTTTAAACTCCTTTACTTGTGAAGACCTGACAGAGTGTGTGAATACTCTAAGACCAAAAATAAGGCTGGTTGTTCTAGTTTAAGCTAATGAGTGTTTTATTATTGGTTTCTACTAGCTACCATTTTTGAAAGCTTCCGATGTGCCAGACACTGGGATGGGATCTTTTGATATACATGATCAAGTTTAATATCCACAACACCCCTAGATTTCAGATTAGGAAACTGAAGCTCAGTGAGGTTAAATACTCACACATTATCTACTAGGTAGTGCAGAGACAGGAGTTGAATCCAGATCCACTGGCCCAGGATGGAGCTCCTAGCCATTCTGCTCTCTCAAGCATGTTGATAGTTCCATTTGGGATGTGACTTACTCCTGTTTAATTTTTGTTAGGTGAGCAGATTATGGGTTCCCAGACAGCTGGGTTAGAAGGGACCTTAAAATTTATTTACTTCAGTCTCCATTCTACTTTTAAATTCTCTTTTGCAACATGCCCATAAAGTGGTCATTAGTTGCATATATTTTTATTTACTTATTTATTTTTTATTTATTGAAACATAATTGATTGTACATATCTGAGGGGCACAGCATTGAATATCAATATCTGTGGGCAACATGGTGCTCAGATTAGGATACTTAGCGTGTTCAACATTACACAGTGTGATCATTTTTTGTGGCCCTTTACCAATAATAGGAATTTAATTTCCTCAAAACAGTCTATTTTATCTTTGCATCACTCTGACTATGAAAATTCTTCCTTAAAAAATTAGCTAAATTCTCTATTTAGTTTATACCTGTTGGCCCATTATCTTATCCAGGCAGTTTTAAATCATTCTTATAGGAGATGACCATGTGTCCCTTGCCCCATGTGTCTATTCTTCCCACAGTGAACTACTTGGTTGCTCATGACAATGGGGTTTTGAGGCAAGGGCTTTGATCCCTTTGGGTCAAATTTCTCCTTCCCTTTTAAGGTCCAATTCTGGACAACCCTACTTAAAACCCTATCTATCTATCTGTCTGTCTGTCTGTCTGTCTGTCTGTCTATCTATCTATCTACCTATATATCTACCTGTCTGTCAATCTACCTACCTATCTATCATCTGTCATTGACAGAATGACTGTTTTACCCTCTCCCCTTCAGCCCCAAAGATTTTCACATCCTAATTCCTGGAACTCTTGAATAAGTTGACGTACATGGCAAAAGGAACTTGCAAATGTGATTAAGTTAAGGGTGTAAAATGGAGAGGTTATCCTGGATTACCCAGGTCGAAGGTCCTTATGAGAGGGAGGCAGGAGGTCAGAGGAGAGGCTGCTGGTCTGCTGGTGCTGACGATGGAGGACGGCTGAAGCTGAGGGGCTCCAGAAGCTTGAAAAGGCAAGAAAATAAGTTCTTTCCTAGAGCCTGCAAAAAGAATGCAGTGCTGCAGCCCCACTGTAGACTTCTGACCTCCAGACCTATACAAAAATAATTTGTTTAAAGTCACAAAGGCTTTGTGGTAATTTGTTACAGCAGCAATAGGAAACTCACATATCCCCTATACATCATCTACCTATATCTATCCATGCAACTTGATACCTGCTGTGATGTAGGTTTTTACATGAAAGTGGAAAAGACGGTGATAGAAAAATGGCATTTTCAGTAGTTGTTTTTAAGAGAGACACAATGGAATTTCTGGAATTAGTGGAAAAGCTGAACTGTACACTTTGAAGATGCTCCTCAGGTCACTCTAACAGCCTTAACTCTGGCTGCCTTAGTTCCCCACCTCCCGGTTGTCGGCTGTTGCTTAAAATCTCTGAGCTAAAAAATTAGAAGAGGGTTTGATCTGCTGTCACTGACTAGATCCTTATCTCCAACCAGTTAACTTGAAAATGTGTTTCCCATTGGCACTGGGAGAAACAGTGTGGGCAGATCCATGCAATCTGTCACCTCTAGGAGACAAATACACCAGAGGATGTATCCTCCTGACTGGGGTCAATAACATCATCTTTGCAAAAGGAAAACAATATGTCCTTAAGGCAGCAGGGAAAAGAAAAGTGTTAATAAGTTCCCGAGATTCCTATGTCTCACAGGTATACCCAACCAACTACCACATCAATCCGGGACCTCAATAATTGAGTTTGACTTTCTGACTAGATACCTTCCAATTTTTCTTTCTTTCTTTCTTTCTTCTTTTTTTGTTTTTTAGTGCAACTGCTTTTGAAAATTGACCTTAACTCTGCGGGTACTTTTCATGCTTAGAAAAACAAGGGAATAAAAAACTCTGCCTTCCTTGTGCAAGCAGATAGTTACTTAAGGATAGAGATGCTGAGTGACTGTTTTCTTCAAGAACTGGGATTATGGTTTTCAAGTGCTGGTAGTGCTGTGTTGTCTGAATATAGAGATATCAGAACTGCAACTTGGGAATAAATCTATTCCTTAGGGACTCGAAATCAGGGCAGAAAGTTACAGTAGAAGTTGTGAAGAGATTCTAGGATGTAGGTTATAGACAAGCTTTAAGGCTATTATTGTATGCTAAATTTTCTCTGTCAGAAAAATTCCCCCCCCACACACACTCCTTACCCTACTTAACATAACCTTTGGATTCAGCTCAGTTGCTATGTTTCTCTAACTAAATTAGAATCCTATGTTGTACTAACCATACATAGTACATCCCATATTGTAGTGACCATACATTCTTAGTGGACTTATTATAATTAGAATTTTCCATTTGTGTGTGGGGGTTTAATCTCTGCCATCTCCATCATACTTAAAGCTACATTAGAGAGGGACCATGTTTTTACTCTTTTATGGCCCAAGAATTTAGCTATTCAACAGTCCCTGAGTTGCTAAGTTTTCTTTTCTTTTCTTTCTTTCTTTCTTTCTTTCTTTCTTTCTTTCCTTCTTTCTTTTCTTTCCTTCTTTCTTTCCTTTCTTTCTTTCCTTT
>NW_007726855.1:320982-322056 GCF_000696425.1 Galeopterus variegatus
CCTTCCTTCCTTCCTTCCTTCCTTCCTTCCTTCCTTCCCTCCTTTCTCTCTCTCTCTTTCTTCCTTCCTTTCTCTCTCTTTCTTCCTTCCGTTCTCTCTCTTTCTTTCTTTCTCTCTTTCTTTCTTTCTCTCTCTCTCTTTCTTTCTTTCTTTCTTTCTTCTTTTTGATAAAATGAGTAAAAGAATAGATGACAATATGGTGAGCACACATGCACTCATGGCAGATCCAGATGAGAGTCTATTAACTGCCAGCTGTCTAAAGAACCTTAAATAGTGACTTCTAGTTGAGGGTGAAGGGTAAATTTCTACCTAAATGCTGACAATCTGAAAACTGTAGATGCTGTTAATGATCAAATCTTGGTAACAGTCATTCCACTTTGTGGTGATAGCTTAAGATTTGACAGACACTTTACCTGCAAATAGTCTGGGATACATGGTATTGAACAATAAGTTGTTGTTTTTTTAACTTTTGTTTCAAAATGTCCAGAAAGGGATTTTAGGCAAAATACTCCTTGTTAACTGTCAGCAAAAGAGTTCTCATTTTACCTTTGGTCTAATACTTCTTAAACTTGTAGATGAATAGAATCAGGTACATAATTTATAG
Source organism: Galeopterus variegatus (assembly GCF_000696425.1). NCBI lineage: Eukaryota > Metazoa > Chordata > Mammalia > Dermoptera > Cynocephalidae > Galeopterus > Galeopterus variegatus. The sequence goes on from NW_007726855.1 coordinate 321,587, forward strand.
TGCCTAATACTTACCACTTTGACTTGAACAGAAGAGGGTAAAATCTACAATATGCTTTGTATGTATATGTACACATACAAGTGCATTTATAATACATTATATAATTATATCTCTGGATAAATATCTTCACATACTTAAGCACACTACTCTCATATTGCACATTAGGAAATTAGGCAAATTTCAAATTCTCATGGAAGTGAACAAAATTTAGTTAAATAAAAGATAAAAAATTTAACATTGATGAAATTTACTACTTCTTATTTGTTTTATCTCTTTCTGCTGCCTTTTGCATTTGAAGCAAAAACATTTAATTAAGCTCTCACCAAAGCTCAGCTTTATGCCTAGTTCAGTGCTTGACATTTAGTAGACTCTTAATAAATTAGATTTTCCCTCTTCATTTTCAAATGCTTGACTTTCATCTAAGTAATACTTTCCAGTTTTATGTGAAACAGCGTAGCATTATGTGGATG
>NW_007726855.1:322576-328328 GCF_000696425.1 Galeopterus variegatus
TGACTTTCATCTAAGTAATACTTTCCAGTTTTATGTGAAACAGCGTAGCATTATGTGGATGCATGAGAAAACTGAGGTGAATCTTCATAGTCTGGCCTAGTGTGAAAATTTCAAAATTCTTTGGTACGCTTGTGTTTGAATAGTCCAAAATAGCATGTCTTAAAGAATAAATATTTCAACTACCCACCATTTTAAAAAGTGGATGTTATTGCCAATTCCTCCATTATGCTGCATATGCTTTTAAGGGCTAATCTTATAGATGCCAAGAACATTGTTCTCTCTTTCAGATTAACTGTGATTTTGCACCAGAGATGCTTTGGACACAATCACAAAGAAGTGCAAACTAATGCCAGTATAAGAGCAGCTTTTGTGCATGCCCTTGGAGATCTATTTCAGAGTGTCAGTGTGCTAATCAGTGCACTTATAATCTACTTTAAGGTGAGTATATTTGAGTTTACCTATCATCATAGTAATTATATGAATTAGGCGGTACATAAGTTGACCCTCCAATATTAACGGAAGGTGGACAGCCTTGTTTTCCTATATAAACTACACTGCAAGATTAAAACAAACAAACAAACAACAATAACAACAACAACAAAACACCCCAAGCCTGAAAACTTAGACTTCCTTAAATTTCTAAGAGCTATGTCTTTCACTGTTGTACTGCCAGAAGGTGGACAGCCTTGTTTTCCTATATAAACTACACTGCAAGATTAAAACAAACAAACAAACAACAATAACAACAACAACAAAACACCCAAAGCCTGAAAACTTAGACTTCCTTAAATTTCTAAGAGCTATGTCTTTCACTGTTGTACTGCCAGACTCTCAAGAAAGTAGCTCCTTTTGTCATGGTGTTAAGATGGACAGCAATAAAACAGTGAATACCTTAGGGTTCTTGGGTTGTAAGCAACAGAAAAGATCTCTGCCTCAGTTGAGCAAAAAATAGATTTATCAGCTGGAACTTATTAAATGTACTTCTGGACACAAATCAAGGTAGAAATAAAGGAAAATTTTGGTATCTAGATTTCAGAAATTATCCAACTTCTGTCCCAGGCACCATGCTGATGTAAATGTGACTCAACCAAGATTTTTCTCTTCTTGTCACTGCTGATTCATATTTCTGGGAAGGGGAGTCCAGTTGACCTAAGTTGTGTTTTGTACCTGCTGCTTGGCTGGGGGAAGGGTAGAGCACTTGATTCACTATTCCATCAATATTGCCCATAATGGGGGAGAGGTAAGTTCTCTCCAAAAAGCCAGGGTGCTAATGAAAAGTGAGAATGGATCCTGGATGGACCTCCAACTCTAAACAAATAAATATTCATTACAGGTTGCTATGTGCTAATGCTAAGAACAGAGATGGGTTGAGGACAGGGAATGAAGGAGAAGAGCATTTAGTTCTATTTGTATCACGATTGTTCAATTTGCAGGGATTCTTTACTATTTTTTACCAAAAAGTGAACATATGCAAATAAAAATTACAAAGATATATCTGAATTCAACCAAGCAAAATAATCACTGAAAGGTTCAAGTCTAAGGGAAAAATAGTTCAAAAGTATGTGGGTTCATGGAATTTAAAGTCTCCCTACAAGGGTTAGGCTGATGCTGAGTTTCTTGGAGATAGTGGGGCATGAATATTTCTGTGGCACAGGACTTCATCAAGGGAAGAGGAGTAAGTGTTTCACCTTGAGGCCAAGGGCTCCAGTGGGGAGAGAGCGAGAAGGACACATTGGCTCATACCCTTGGGCTGGTGTCAGTGATATGTGCCTTGAGTATGTGTCAGACTTGGGAGGGAGAGAAATAAACTAACTCCAGCCAGTCAAGACCAAGGTCCAGCTGCATGTTGGCCATGTGCAACTTTTCTCTCCTACTATAATTAAGGCTGAAAAGTCATTGGATATTGTAGGCATGTTTGTGCATATTTTCATTAGTGACTTTGTACTTCTAGTCTATTAATTTGAGAGAAATTAAATCTGGCCTCTTGAGAACATACTTAAGAATACTTTTTCCTTTAGTTCTTAAATTATGGAAAAAGCATGTCCTGTAGTCTTTCTTCTTCAATCACTGGGAGTTTAAAGCTGAAAAGAAGGATCAAGTCTTCAGGAAAAAAGTCTTGCCTCTGAAGGTTGGATGTCAGGTTATCAGGAGGGTGAATGGGTGACAGAGAGGAAGGAAACAGGAGGTTTACTAACTATATTAATCAGACTTTCTGGATGGGAGGTATAACTTCAGCTAACCAAAATCCCTGTATTTTATAGCCAGACTACAAAATAGCCGACCCAATCTGCACATTTATCTTTTCCATCCTGGTTTTGGCCAGCACCATCACTATCTTAAAGGACTTCTTCATCTTACTCATGGAAGGTAGGACTAATTTTATTATTATTCCCAGGATCAATGTTTTCTCTTTCCTATGATTATGAAAGAGAGTGGCCACAAGTCATTCTCACTGTTAATTTGTATTACAGGTTGAATGTCACTTATCCAAAACACTTGGGACCAGAAGTTTTTCAGATTTGGGATTTTTTTTTGGATTTTGTAGTATTTGCATATAAGATATCTTGGGGATATCTTCGGGATGGGACCCAAGTCTAAGCATGAAATTTGTTTATGTTTCATATATACCTTATACACATACACTGAAGGTAATTTTATACAACATTTTAAATAATTTTGTGCAAGAAACAAGGTTTGTGTACACTGACCCATCATAAAGCAAAAGTGTCACTATTTCAGCCCCCCAAGTGCATAATTTGTGATTGTTTGGCATCACCATCATTCTTATCTCTAAATTTATATGCTACTGATAAGCATTTTCTTGCATTTATTTATACATAAGTACTTAAGCATAAAAAAATGACATACATTAGATACGGTGAAAAAATAATGTTCAGGTGTGGAATTTTCTACTTGTGGCATCGTGTTATCTTCAGCAGTAACAAGAACAGGAAAAAATTGGTTAAGTCACATGTATGTCAGCATGGCATCTGGGACAGAAGTGGGATACTTTCTGAAATCTAGATGCTAAAATTTCCCCTTATTTCTACCTTGATTTCTGTCTGGGAGTATGTTCAATAGATTTCAGCCAATAAATCTATTTTTCAAATAAGTGAACCAGAGATCTTTTCTGTTGCATACAGCCCAAGAACGCTAAAGTAGTCACGGTTTTATTGTTGTCTAACTTAACACTATGACTAAAGGACTACTTTCTTGAAAGACTGGAAGCCCAATAACAAAAGGTTTTGTATTTTGAACCATTTTGGATTTCAGATTTTTGGATTAGGGATGCTCAATGTGTCTAGCAAAAATTTACACTAATAAAGAGTTTTTGTGAATAAAATATTTGATTTTTATTCATATTGGAACAAATGGGAAGAACTGGCTTCCATTTTTTCTGTAGCAACTGTTAAATGATATCTCACAGTGTAAAAACAATAAATAAAAAAAGTAAAGATGGACATGGAGGGAGATATTACAAAAATATAAATTTATCTGTAAGTATATCTGGAAAAGACCTAATCTACCCCTCAGGTAGCATAAAACTTGAACGTTTTAGTCAAATCGTGTCACACAGCGCAAGAACACCAGGATGACCCTTTCTTTATTCGTCTGGTAAATGTTTACTGAGCTCTGACTCTGTGCTAGGTGATGTGCCAAAGCCAGAATTAGAGAGGTGAGCAAAGCAGAGACCAGCTCTCTCCTCATGGAGCTAATACTTCTGTAATTCAAATCATTACACAGAAATAGAATAGTGATAAGTGCTACAACAAAGAGGTGTGGTTCTTTACTCGGGATTTTAACATGGCTGGGGAATAGGGGCAGTGGACACAGAGGCTTTGCTGAGGGAGTGATGATTTCTGTCCCACTCTCAGCCTGGAGTAGGATCTCATGCTTATTAACTGCATTCCCCACAGCCAGGGCCCAACCCTGACTACTCTCCTGGGCTCATGGAATCCCTGTCTGGCTCCTGGGGTCTTCCAATTACCCAGGAGTAAGTGACATAAATAACCTTTACTCTAAGAAATTCTTTCTTATGCCTAAAGCTGACTGGCTGCCTCCCCTCCCCTTTCTGCATTTTGGTGATTTTCTTTCCATGTGACATAAAGTGCTGAAGAACTGCTGGTTCTGCCCTTTCTAGGCCACATCCTGACTGGCAGGGTTAGCTTGGAGAGGCACATCATGTAGTTGGAAAAACAAGGTCTTTGTATCAAACAAATGTCAGTTCAAATTCTAGTCATGCAAGTTTGTAGCTGTGGAACCTTAGACAAGACCCTTAACTCCTCCGAACTTCAGTTTTCTCAACTCAAAAGTGGGAATAGAACATCCACCCTTGTATTAGTCAGTTTCTATTGCTTATGATGAAAAAAGCTGAAACTGGGTACTTTGTAAAGAAACAATATTTATTGCTTACAGTTTGGAGGTTGGGAAATCCAAAGTCCAGGGAACACTTACAGTGAGGGCCTTTTTTGGTGGGAACTTGAGCGACACAGGGGGTATTACATTGTGAGAGGAGGCAGAAGAGAGAGCTGATCTCCTCAGTGGCTCTCCTTTTATAAGCCCTCGGAGGTTACCATAGGTGGGAAAGGGGGAGAGGGAATTAAGGGAAGAATTGGTAAAGGGCCATGAAAAACAATTACAATGTATAATGTTGATTATACTAATTATCCTGATCTGAGCATCACATATTGCAGGTATTGATATTCAGCTCTGTACCCCACAGGTTTGTACAATCAACTATGTTTCAATTAAAAAAAATAAAGGTGGCTAGCAATATAAAAAAATAAAGCCCTCAGAACCATGCCAACAACCACCATTAAACCATCGATGGCATCCATGGATTAATCCATTTACTAGGGCATGGTCCTCACAATCGAATCATCTCTTCAAGATCCCATATTTCAACTACTACAGTAGGATTTCCCACCCTCTTAACACTGTCACAGTGGGGAGCAAGCCTCACTGAATTTGGGGGGACATCCAATCCACAGCAACTCTCCATTGTTTTGGGGACAATTAGATGAAATAAATGGCATAATATCTAGAACACAGTAAGAACTCAGTAAATATAAATCATCAGCTAGCTCTTTCAGTTGGCTAGAATATCAGAAATATGAAACTAGGTTATGGAGATGAACCCTGTGCGGCATATTTATCCTCACACCAGAAATTCCCAGTTTTTGGCCACAGACTGTGGCTACAACCGTAGCCAACTATCAGTGCTGATGGTCTCAGAAGGACCAGATAAGAGAGTCCTGCAGAAGAAATCCATCTTTATAAGCAGAAAAACTATTTAATGGTGCTTGAAATGGGAGAACTACTAACTCCCAGGGACATTATCTTAGTACGTTGAAGTATATTAGAGATATAAAGTACTTGATTATATTTGCAAGGTGATTTATCTTTGTTATACTGACCATTTGTAATTGACACAAATGACATTATTTTCTATTCTATGTTCTAGGAAAATAGGTATTATAAAGGACTTGCCTAAAATCCTTTAGACTAAGCCAGCAGTTCTCAAACTTTAGTGTCATCAGCATTTCTTAGAGGGTTTGGTAAACACAGATTGCTGAGCCCACCCTGACAGTTCTTGAGGTAGTAGTTCTCTCAGGGGATGGAAGGGGCAGGAATTTGAATTTCTAGCAAGAGGCTGATGCTGTTGGTCCCAGGACCACGTGTTTAGAACCACTGGGTTCATCTTTTTATACCACTTAAGGGATTCCTACACGGTGGCACTGGGAATGTCACC
>NW_007726855.1:328555-343901 GCF_000696425.1 Galeopterus variegatus
AACTATTTAATGGTGCTTGAAATGGGAGAACTACTAACTCCCAGGGACATTATCTTAGTACATTGAAGTATATTAGAGACATAAAGTACTTGATTATATTTGCAAGGTGATTTATCTTTGTTATACTGACCATTTGTAATTGACACAAATGACATTATTTTCTATTCTATGTTCTAGGAAAATAGGTATTATAAAGGACTTGCCTAAAATCCTTTAGACTAAGCCAGCAGTTCTCAAACTTTAGTGTCATCAGCATTTCTTAGAGGGTTTGGTAAACACAGATTGCTGAGCCCACCCTGACAGTTCTTGAGGTAGTAGTTCTCTCAGGGGATGGAAGGGGCAGGAATTTGAATTTCTAGCAAGAGGCTGATGCTGTTGGTCCCAGGACCACGTGTTTAGAACCACTGGGTTCATCTTTTTATACCACTTAAGGGATTCCTACACGGTGGCACTGGGAATGTCACCTGGAAAGTTCAATCCGAACTACAGGTTTGTATCATATCAAACATCCAGATGATTGTCTGAACTTTTTTTTTATCCAGCACATTTTGACATAAGGTAGACAAAGTCTCCGAGTGCTGTCACCTTCAGTAAGAGCTCACATTAGCATTCACTGCTGATTATACATTTAAGGGTTTGTTCTTGGTGGGCAGAAAAATTGTTGGCAGATGACAGTGTTGACAACAGTGAAACAGATAATGGCGTCAAACGTCACTAACAAGTGAACTTTCTGGCTCTGAACGTGAGAATATTTAGTTTGTTAAATCACAGATGCATCCGTTTTCTTTCTTGGAGGCCAAGTGCTGGACTGCAGCTGTTGCTGCTATTACAGAAGTTATTGACTTAAAAGGAGATAAAAGACAAATTGGTATACAGTTTCAGATGACTTATATTCCACTTTTTCTGTCCCAATATAGCCTTTCTCTGGTGATTATCATTCTTATTGTGTTTAAGGAGCAGTGCAGAGACTGGGGCTATGTCAGCTAATTATTGAAACTGGGAGGTAACTCCTTTCTTGAAGACACTTACTTTTTAAAATTAGCTTAGTATAAAATAATACTTAAACTTAGTACAACTTAAAAATAATACAGAAAAGTATAAAACAATAAAAAAAGTCTCCCCATCTTTCTGCCTTTGATATCTCAGTTCCATTCTTCAGGATTAATACCTATTAATTAGTTGACATATATATTTCCAAAGATATTTATGCATTTACACATACATACATATATATATATAATTACATGATAGATATATGTATCTTTTTACATATTGATCCGTATTTTGTTTTGCACCTTGCTTTTTTCACTTAGAGGTATTTTTATATTAGCGCATACATATATATACCCCAATTCTTTCTCATAGCTGCAGTTACTCCACTGTATGGAAGTACTTGCTTACAACAGACATTAAAAACAATTTACCACTCTTGTGAATATATATTTGCAGTACTCGTATGTCTGTGGAATGATTCCTAGAAGTGGTATTGCTGTTTCAAAAGTTATGTGCCTTTCAACATTAAGTAGATATCACCATTTCTACCAAGATACCATATCAATTTCTTTCCCACCAACAGCATGTGAGAATGCTCATTCCCTCACATCTGCACCATCAATGGGTATTATCAAACTGTTGATTCTTTACTAACTCTATAGGTGAAACATTATCTTATTGATTTTACATGCAATTCTTTAATGATAAGTGTGTAGCGTGGATTTTTCATATAAGTCTGGGAAGTTATTTTTTAAAACACCAATTGGAATATTTTTATGGATACATTGATATTTTTTCAGACTTCTCCCCTCAGTAAAAGAAGTTTCTAGGATGTGATGGAGCATTAAGGCCGGTGGCGGTATGACTCTTGCTTGTCAACATTATTTCTTACAGTAAAATAAATGACGGGACTTGTGTTTCCATAACAGTAAAGAGTTGAACAAGGCAAGAGAGAAAATGAGTAGTAGGATCATGACTTCATTTCAAGGGTCATAGATGAATGACAGCAGGTCCTCGAAGAGTTAACAGAAACCCCCCCAAAGAGATAACACACATTAGGCACAATAGTCAACTTTTTGATTGCCATACCCAGACTCCCCATTTGCATAACACCTTGCACTCAGAGCCTGGGTGTTAGAATCAGATATCCCTGGCTCTACCACTTACCTGTGTGGCCTTAGCAATGTGTCTTAACCTCCCTAACTCTGATTTCCTCTTCACCAATTAAATAGGAGTTATAACATTGATAAGTAGCTTGTAAAGTTCTTATTACTATTAAATAAGATAATCACTATGAAGTGCTTAGCACAAACCTTGATGCATGGTAGGTTCTCAATAAAGAAGTAGGTTCTCAGTTGTTGTTGTTGTTATTATTATTATTATTATTATTATTACTATTATTGTGTAATAATTTTACCCATAACTTTCTGTGCATTTTACGGTTAATCTGAGACAAGGACTCCTTGAATCTGCTTCTAGCACACTAAGACTTTTGCTGCTTGTAGAGTAAAAGAACATGTTGACCAGCTCTTTGTTACTTCCATGAAACAATATAAAGTGGTATTAAAGTAGCTCAGACTGTAGGGAATTTTGAGTTAGCCACAAGGAGGAAATCTTCCATGAGAAAGTTTCTTAAATCCAGAAAAAGGAGGGTTAAAAGTTTCCCTATTTCTTTAAGTAGGTGATTCTCAGCTCTGGTTACTCACAACAATCACCTGGGAAGCTTTTTAAACATATTTTTCCCAGGCTTCCGGTAGCCAGAGATTCTGATTTAATTATCTGGGGTTGGGGCTGGCTTTGGTTTAACATGTAGCCAGGCTTGAGAACCACTGCAAGGTAGAGCTGCTCAGTGGCTCATAAGTGGCTCATTGGTGCAGTGGTTCTCAATCTTGGCTGCATGCCAGAACCACCAAACGAGCACTGGTGTTGGGCCTATCCCCAGAGATTCTGATTTAATCGGTCTTAGTGTAAACTGATCATTAGGATTTCTAAAGTCTCCTGCAGTAATACTAACATGCATGCAAGGTTGAGAACCACTCTGAAAACCTGTAGATTTCAGAGCCCCATCGTACTGCTACATGACTATTGTATGGCTAGGATTTCATAACTAAAGCCACAACGTTTCATTATTTTAGTTATACTAAGTTTCCATTTGTATTGTCCGGGCTAGGGCTCACACCCTTCAAACCCATTGTACAGACTGGGTCACAGACCCCTTACATGCCTGGCTGGATCACCAGACCCCTCACACGCAGGTCCACGGTAGGTAATTGGGAAAGATCCCGGGATCCATTGGCAGATGACATGAGCTCAGTCCTCAACAGTAGCAGCAGCAGCTGCTTGCAGCAGAAGCAGTAGTGGTGGTGGCCTCCTAGAGGGTCCCTGGGGGCACTGGCAGTAACAGCCTCCAGCAGCAGTAGCAGCCTCCCTGTGCCCCCCCTCCAGGGCAGGGGGGGCACTGTGGATCAGAGCCACTCATCCTTTACACTAAAGTCCATAACCCAGGACACCTGGTTGTACATGCGCAATTACATTAGACAATAACCAAGGAACACCTCAGCGCACGTGCATATTTACATCAAATGCTTGGCAAGATTCTGAACATCTGAGGTGCCCTGACCATTTTCCTATATTTTCCCTACACCTATCCATAGAAATTTCCTTTAGGAGGTCTGAAATTGAGCAGAGACATGTTTATTTTTAATAAACACCCCAGGTGTTTGTGGTGTGTGTGTGTGTGTGTGTGTGTGTGTGTACTGAAGTAGAGGCTTAAAAAGGGTTGTGCTTAGAAATCTTTTCCACAGCATCTTTTCTCATCCTTGGGTGACAGCGATTTATCTATCTCAACAAACGGCTTTACCACTCTCATGCTGTTTTTTTTTTTTTTCCCCAAAATTCTTGTATTGCGTTGATATCTGTTTTACTATTCCAATGTGACAGCGATTTATCTATCTCAACAAACGGCTTTACCACTCTCATGCTGTTTTTTTTTTTTCCCCAAAATTCTTGTATTGCGTTGATATCTGTTTTACTATTCCAACTCACCATTGGCTCTGCTTCTGTCTCCAGAGTTAGCCGGAGCAAGCATTCTTATACATTCATATTCTCTTACCCTCTATATGACAAATCTTGCAATACTTGAGAAAAGTGATCATACTTCCCTTAGCTTTCTCTTCTCCAGGCTAGAGACACCCAGTTCCTTCTGCCCCAAAGAATAGCTGATTGGCTGCCAGGTTCTCTGCCTCCCAGTGTGCCCCACACTGTCACTTTAGAAATAAGGGTGACAGTCAAACTATTACATTTTGTGACCTGGATATTGAATGCTGGTGAATGTAGCTAAAATAATGGAAGACTTAGAAACCAAATTATAAGATGGCATTACAGTGGTAGAATCCCGTATTAACACAGTTCATTAAGTGACTTCTTGGATAACCAACTTTTGTATAGCATTACAGTTTACAAAGAGCAGATATTTTCTGACTTGCTCTTCAGAGAACATCGTAGTCTATGTTTTGATCTTATCACCCATATTTTACTATAAATGAGCTGAGCATCAGAGAAGTTCCACAATTTGGGTAAATTCACAATAGTTGTAGTCAGAATGCTAACCTGGGATTATTTGATACAAAATCCCATAAAATTTTATCTTGCATTCCAAGTGTATGCAAAGAAAATTGGGAAAAGCACAATGAGTTTAATAATACGCCCTAAAAAGTAAGGACAATTACTGTTGTTTACTATAGTAAATTCTGAAAATATTCTTGGTCTGCGTCTTAGTCTATTTTGTGCTGTTATAACAGAATACCTGACACTGGGTAACTTATAATGAACAGCAATTTACTGGCTCATAGTTCTCGAGGCTGGGAAGTTCAATATTGAGGTGCTGGCATCTGGACAAAGGCCTTCTTGCTGCATCTTCATGTGGTAGAAGGCGAGAGGATGGGAGAGAAGGTGGGAGGGAGGGAGAGAGAGAGAAAAGAGGGGCAGAAAGGAGGAAAAAGTGAGCAAGAGGAGAAGGGAGAAGTAAGGAGGGAGAGATGGAGGGAGAGACAGAGGGAGGCTGAACTTGACCTTTTATAATGAGCCCACTCTTGCAATAACCTACTCACTCCAGCATTAACTCATTCATGAGGACATAGCCTGATGACCTCTTAAAAGTTCTACCTCTTAATCCTGTTACAATGGCTATTAAATTTCAACCTGAGTTTTGGAGGGCACATTCAAACCATAGCAGTCTGTGAACTTTTGATCGATGGTAAATCCTTTGAAATTGTCAGGTGAATCTGATTTGTAAACATTTGAATTAAGACATCAAGAAAGGGGAGAGCAAGTTGATGTTTTGGTGAGGACTTGGCAGCCCATTTAGCCATCTCAATGAGCAGCCGTATTTAACTGGATAACAACAGCCCTTCACTCTTTCCTTATGTCAGGTGTGCCAAAGAGCCTGGATTACAATGGTGTGAAAGAGCTCATCTTAACGGTCGACGGGGTGGAGTCTGTGCACAGCCTGCACATCTGGTCTCTAACAATGAACCAGGTGATTCTCTCGGCTCATGTTGCTACAGGTCAGTAAGTTTTATAAATAGCCTGGAAAAAGTTCAGTTCTTGTTAACTAAAGTCAGTAATTTCCCTTCTTTTTGTAGGGCTGCCCTTAGTGTCTGTTGTCTGTCAAAACAACTGTAAAGTGTTTTGTACTATTGAGGGCCTTTGAAGACCGACTGACTTATAGATGTTGTCATAGCAACAGTGATACCGATGACAGACTTGGGGCTGACTGCAGAGGGCAGAGGATAGGCAGAAGGAAGAGCTAAAGTACCACCCAACCTCATGGCCTCAGACTCTGAAATTTTGCCTTTACCTCTTTGGCTTAGTGCCCCATCAGTCAAATAATACAAATGCATTCAACAATTAATCTTTAAAAAAAAAATCGAATCATAATCGATTATACATATTTGTGGGGTACAGAGTTGGGTATCAATACCTGTGTACAATGTATGATGACAAAGCCAGGATAATTAGCATGTCCATCATTACGTAATGTAATCATTTGTGTTGAGGACATTTGATTTCCTCACTTCTAGTCATTTGGTAACGTGCATTAAATTATTGTGTTAGTGAGAATTAATAGTGGGTCCTTCATTGTACGGTTAGAAATTCTGTAACCATGTGAGATAATTCTTAGGATATTGGTTTAGGCTTAAAACTACTGTTTCAAGTAGAAGGTAATTTTGTCTATGATATTGTCCTAGGGCAAGGATAATAGGCGGTGAAAGGTCTTTCACTGCCTCAGGAGAGAGCTCAGGCCAAGGATATGTTAGGCTCAAAATGTCTCAAGAAATTACTTAGAAGCAGGGGACACAAACACCAGTGACAGTCATTTGAGGACTGTGCTTTCTCAGACATCCTCATCTTCTCACAGGGCTCGGATCTGGCTTCAGGGAATTTATAGCATTCACTAGACCAATATTTCACTGCAAATGGAAGAATCTGGTAAACAATCAGGTTTCTACTGAGGGGACTTTATAGTCTCCTGATACCATTCGGGACAGGAAAAAAGATGGCAATGAGGGTTGCTGCTGTAGGAAAGGTCTATGGGGAGCTCTAAATGCTTCCTAATTCCTGTCACTAGGCTTGACATAAACTCTGATGACAGATAAGGGCTGCAACCCAGAGATCCCTGGAGGCTGGTGTGTGTGTGTGGGGGGGGGGAGTTGGGTAAGAAATAATAGTTCTGGCTTAGCTTTTTCCAGGGCTTGTCTCCTCTTCCATTCTCCTAGGAGTGCCAGACTCCAGAGATAACTGTGAGCAGGGAGAATTCCCATAGTGACAGGGCACGTTGCTGTGCTAGAACTTCCCCCTGCCTTGTCTTTGTGCATGTAGCTGATTGTCAGAGCCAGCATGGCCTCTTCTAACTGTTCTGCCTGTGCCCCCATAGAATCAAAGACAAAGCACTTGAAGCTGGAGTCTTAGCAGTCACCCATGTGTGTGCAATCAGTGCTAATCTTACCATGGTTCTTTATCAACAGCAGCCAGCCAGGACAGCCAGGTTGTTCGGAGAGAGATTGCTAGAGCCCTTAGCAATACCTTTAGTGTGCACTCACTCACCATTCAGATGGAATCTCCAGCTGACCAGGACCCTGACTGCCTTTTCTGTGAAGACCCCCGGGACTAGCTCAGTAACACTGTCAGCTTCCCACATTTGATAAGCCACTGTATGCTGCTGTGCAGTTTCTGGAACCAAAAGAAGACATTTGAAAAAGTCATGACAAAGCAATGCGCATTTTATTCTTCTTTATTTAGCTCCATCCACCACGAATGATGATGCCTTTGGATCCATCTATCAGTTGGATTACATACTCATCAACAGGAATGTGTGTGCAGATTAATCCTAACTGGGGCTGAAATAACAGCTGTTTATAACCACAGGCAATGAAAGGTTCACCTCCCTTCAATAATGCATCCTGAGGATGAGTGGATAAAGTTGAACTCAGGAAAATCTTATCAGGAATCAGTGGCAAGAACAAGTAGTCGCAAAAGTCCCCCAAAATATGATTAGCAAAAATAAGGAGAGCCACATCACGGATAAAAGAGAATCTGGATGCCTAACATCCCATTAGAACTCGGCTCTCCCACCGACCTGTGACATGACTTGGGACAACATTTTTGTCACTATTTACTGAATGGGGTAGAAATTCCTCTCTCAATTTTGCATGCAAATTTTGTTGTAGTATGTCTGAAACTATCACATTATATTTTACTTCTCTGGATAAAATTTCTGGACAAAAGAAAAATTTTGAAATTACTGCTATTTGGTTGTTTTCATATGGTGTAACTTAATAAAAAGAGGAAGCACAGAGAGGCAGAGTACTTATCCCAGGTCACATGAAAAATAATTTATTCAAAGAATTAAGAACTCACAGGTCTTGAGTAGTATTTATGGAACACCAACTATTGCCCAATTACTGTACTGGACTATTTAAATGTGTCACCTCATTACATTCTAATGACAACTTTGGAAAGTTGGAATTAATGCTATTATTGCACATATAAGGACATAAGACTCAAAGGAGCTGAGTAACTTAACCAATGTCATTTATTTATTCATTCAAAAAATATTCTTTGGTTGTAGTTGTGGATTGAGAATTTGTGAACCAAACCAATATGGCTTTTGCATCATGAAACTCTTTCCATTCTGTGAGGGAGACAGGCATTCCATGAATAAATACACCCAACAAAATAAGAGTACTTCAAAAAATTCATGGAAAAATAGAATTAAAAGATAATATGAATTTCTCCATGAACTTTTTGAGGTACCTTGTGTACTACAAGTAGTGGCAAGTGATATGAAGGAAGAAAGGCTGATTTAGATAGAAGGAAAGGAAATACCATCTGAGTTGAGATCTGAACAAATAGTAGGTGCTAGCAAGTGAATTATAGGAGTAAATATGTTCTAGAAGAAGCAAGAGAATGAGTAGACACCCTGAAGGTAGAACTCTTTGCATATGAGGAATTGAGGAAGGCCCTTCTGGCCAAAATGTACTAAAGAAAGGGTGAGTTAAAGGAAATGGACGTGAAGCAGGAGAGAGAAGCAAGGTCAAGTCAGGAAGGAGCTGAGAGCCAGATCTGTTTTCTCTAAAAGCCCATCTATGCTTTCTCTTTGAACTCTTTTTTTTCCCCCTGTGGCTTTTTGACCAAGTAATCTGCATTAACTATGCGTCATTATTTCAGAATTGTATGCAAAAGATGAGTCTACATTCTTCAAAAGAGTTGGGATAAATAAATTGAGTTTAAAAGCAAAGGACCAACAGTGTTTCCTTGAGGTATCCTGTCCCAGGTAGCCCTGAATTTGACCCTGTCTACACAAGAGTCCGGTTAAGGAAAGAGGACACATGAACTAACTGAAATGGTTATGGGCTGACCTGGCAAAAGATCTTACTCCAGAGATCTTGAGTTATGCCATTGGCAACGGGGATAGGAAAGGAGGAGATCGAGTGGCATGGGTGAAATCAACTCCGTGGGAGAGGACTGAACATGCACATGAACATGAGAGGAAGTTAGAAATCATGGGTTCTGATAGAGTTTGGATGTGTTGTTCCCCCAAAACTCATGTGGAAATCTGATCCCCAGTGTGGCAGTGTTGGGAGGTGTTTGAGTTATGGGGGTGGATCCCTCATGAATGGATTAATGCTCTCCCTGGGGGGTGGGGGTAGTTCCCCCAAGAATTAGTTATTTATAGGACCCTGGCTCCTCCCCTCTCTCTCTCTTGCTTCCTCTCTCCATGTGATCTGCTTGTACCTGCTGGCTTCCTGTCACTTTCTTCCACGAGTAGAGGAAGCCTGAGGCCCGCACCAGATGCAGCTGGCCCACAATTGTGAGCCAAATAAACTTCTGTTCTTTATAAATTACCAGTCTCAGGTGTTCTGTTGTAGCAACACAAAACAGACTAATACAAGTTCCATCCCTTTCTGCTTCTCTTCAGATCTCTGACCTCGAGCTGGTTCTCAATTTCTCTGAGCTTCAGATTCCTTATCCAAAATTGGGGATTCTATTTTCATCGAGGGGTTTCTCTTGTAATGACATGGGATAATAAAAGTAAAGAAGAAGACTCTCTGTGTGGTAAAAGTACCGGTAAATGTTTTCTCTAATACAGGATTGGAGAGTAAATGTGCTCTCCAATTCAGTCAGCACTATCAGTATTCTGGGCCAGATCATTCTTTGTTGTGGAGGGTTGTTCCGTGCATTGTAGGATGATTAGCAGTATCCCTGGGCTGCTCTACCCATTAGTTACACTCCCCACTCCCAAGTTGTAATAACCAAACACACACACACACACACACACACACACTCACACGCTTACAGCTTTAAAGGAAGAATGGAGGTTGCCTGGCATGTGAAAACTTGGAGGCCAGCAGGATTAAAAAAGTTAACTTGAGGCCTCTCCATTCACTCTGGGATCACTTCTTCCCACTTACTTTCCAGATTCTCCATCAAGGGGGCAGGAATATTTAATATGATCTGTCTGAGGTTAGAACATTCTTTGGGCTAAGTTTTATGACTAGACAGAGTTACTGTGTCTTACAACCAGCTCTCTCTCTCTTTTTTTTTCTACTTGCCTCCTTGGTAAATAAACCTAGGCAGAGTGTGTCTCCCTGAGCCAGGCCCAGGCATGGTTCTCTCCTTTTATTTCCCAGCTCCCCTGAGCACAGAGCTAAGTGGGTAAGTTAGATCCTTTCTGCAGATCTGGCCATCCATCCCTCCTTCTCACTCCTTCTTTGCACAGAGAGAATTAAATGTACTGTTACCAAGATCTAGATTTAAATACCTACTAGAAAAGAAATAGATGGCTCACTTCAACCTCCAGCCCAAGCAGTGTGTTCCAAACCATGAGGCATTTCACTGGATTATTGGATCCTGACTTAGATGTTAATGAAGTGATATTTTGATTCATGTTCTGCTATTATTCATTGAATGGCTACTTCTCCAGGACCCCAACAGGGAAAAGGGGCAGTTGGCTAGACATCATTCTATCATTCTGGGCCCTTGATCATAGGATACCATCTCACTATCATCTGTACTTCAGCCCTTGCTTCTAACAAGGAGAAAGAGCTGCTTAGGGGAGGGGTTAATAAGTTTCATTCTGAATATGTTAAGTCTGAACATGTAAATATCTATCAGATCTTTGAATAGATCATTTCTTGGGATTTTTTTTTTTCTGGTCTGGACTTGGACATAAGTATAAATATACAGAGAGGTCTTTTACAACCAGTCTTTATTTCCCACCACATTTTGGCAATAAGTCCTTCCTATTTTTAAATTCTAACCTGCTTATTGCAAAACTTTATATAATCAAGGTTCAAAACAAAATATTTTCACCTACTAGAATGCTCAAACATTGGGGCCATCCAAAGAATATGGTTGTAGAAACCCAGAGATCTTCAAGAAGAATCTACAAAAACATCCTAGTTGACCCTAGCAAGTTGGCGCCACAGATAATTTAAATGTTCACCTCCAAGGAGGAATAAAATAGATGTGATTAATCCATTCAGTCCACATGCATGATCTGAGCCACCTGCATTGTTCTAGGCATTGTGCTAAGCATTGGCGCTATTAAGAGGAATCAGGCACAATGAATGCTTCTAAGTCCTGGTTGAAACTCAACACCACCTGTGTAGAGTAAACTAAAATAAAGATGTTCAGCCAACATCCTGGAAATCCCAGGTCAATGGGTCTGCTTTGGAACCTGAACGTCTGCATTTTTTTTAAGTTACCCAGAGATGGCTCTAAAGAATAGCCAGAGTTTAGATGAACCTCAACCACAGGAGGTCACTGAGCAGGGGAGTCAGACACACACATAGACAACGACAACAGTATCTTGAATTGTGAAGATGTGGGGGGTAAAAAGAGAAAGTAATGAGCATTGCTGAATGGGTATGGCCATGCTGGCTTCATGTCATTGAGGGGATAGCCATGCTGGACTTCGAATTACATATGCAGTTTCTCCAAGCAGATGAAGAAGAGGAGGACATTTTAGACAAAAGGAAACCATGTTCAAGGCAGGCTTGTGTTTGTTTATTGTTATTTTTTTTCCTTTTTTTTGTCTTTTTTTTTTCGTGACTGGTAACGGGAATCGCAACCCTCGGTGTTGCGCCCGTACCGCGACCGGCAATGGGATTGCAACCCTCGGTGTCGCACCCGCACCGCGCTCAACCAGTGACCGGACCGGTCTCTATATGGGATCCAACCCCTCGGCGGGAGCGCCGCCGCGCTTCCAAGTGCCGCACTCTACCAAGTGCGCCACCGGGCCAGCCTGCGTTTGTTCATTTTTAGTCTGAAAAGCAAATATGCGTGGAAAAGGAAACTCTCTGTGATGTTTTAAACTATATAATTTTTGCAAATTTATAATTATTAATATTATAGGAAGCAGGAGTTACATCTTAGGTGATTTTTATTTCATGTCAGCCTCTAGCAAGGTGCTGAAAACCTAGCAGGCATTCATAATTATTGAGGCAATGACTCTGGGGCTAGGTGTGGGCCTCATAATTATCTTCCATTTACATTTATATTTTTCTAAAAATTCGAGGGCTAAGAAAACATTGACTTTGATGGAGGAGGTCACATCTGTGCCATGTCTGCAAATCAATCAGCACCACTGAAACAGCTACTTAGCATTCTACAGACAGCTCCTCCTGCTCAGTAGAGACAAGTACACGTGTTCCCCACCTCAATGCACACACTTAGGCAACCAGGTTTGGAGTCACTCAGGTTCCTAGTGTCTCCTGCCACATCTGGCTCTCAAAACAGAAGGGACAGTTCATGCCAAATCATTTCCTCTATCTCAAGGGCCACTGAATGATTTTGTTTTTTGGCATTTTGTGTAGACAGAACCCTGAAACTCGGATGACCTGGCAAACACAGGTTCTAGTGTAATGTTCACTTCTGCTTCCTTTTAAAAACTACATTTAGGTTTGATTTTATGTCTAAAATGCACTGAAAGCCAGCTAATCATAAAGGGGAGAGATTTGTATGTTAACCAGAGGAAGTGTCCCACTGCCCCTGGTTATTTCTGCTATTTCCTTGAAATTCTACTTTTTTTAGTTGGCAAGATTGAAAACTTTGGATGGCTGATGTTTTTGTGGCAAAGCGAAAGACAATTTATAGGGGAGATTTTAAGATGAAAAAGCAGATGCCACCAAGGGGCTTTATGTACCGTCCATCAGTTTTGAAGTCCTGACTCTCTTTGCCCTTTCCCTGGTGTGGTCAGAACTCCAGGTCATTGAAGTTAGTGGAATAGTGTAGTACAATTCTTTACTCTGTGGCATTGTATTCTATCTGGCTATTGAGACACTAATGATCTTTTATGTCTTTCAAAGCAATGTGCTTTATTCTCCTGAGTTACTGAAATCAGGTCAACTTTACCACCACCCTCCATCTTTAATATGCTTCTCTGTCGACCAGCACCCAGATAAAATTTATCTAAGGCTCTACAGTGAGGTTAGGGCCCATGAAAGAAATTTATGTGTTCCATATGTTTGGGTACAGATGGGAAATGAGAATGTTGAAGGACGTGAAGGAAAGGATATTTATATATTAAGCATTGGTTCTGAAGTTAGATTGCCTGAGTTTGAATCTTAGCTCTTCCCTTTATTAGCTCTGTGACCTCGAGCTAGTGACTTAAATGCTCTGACCCTCTGTTTCCTGATCAGTAAAACCTCCCTATTCAGGTGTATGAGAATTTTATAAATTAGAACACTTAAAGGGGTTTGACCTGTGCATATCATGCAGTTAACATGCACTGCATATGAACAACTACTATTATATACAAAAGTAAGTGGCACAAACAGAATTTTAAATCACCCTAACCTTTAAGAGATGTGGAGTCATCAACCCAACTCCCACAAGCAAGACGCAAATTTATTGGTGAGAATTAAACAGCCCTTTCTCTAAAATGCAGCAACTGAGGCTTGCTGAGATAAAGACGTTTACTAACAGAGAGTTACCTGGTGAGGGAGTCATGGATTAATTAAAATAGTTGAATCCCTTTCTGACATTTTCTGAAAACTTCTTTTTTCTTTGAAGTAAAAGTTGAATTAGTCACTCAAAGTACATTTGTTAACAAGAAGTACAACTCTCCAGTTCAATGAAGGCAGAGCCGTAGGTCTCCCAGGTCTTACTCTGTTCTGTAAAATATCACTTCCTTGGCTTTTCTTTCCTTCTTCTAGTTTCTAAATTGCCATTGGCAAATTTGGATCACTTAATGTCTGTTAAATTTGGTGAACCTACAAAGGCCTTTAGTGCTCTGGTGTCAAAAAGAAAAACGTGCTCCCAGGCATATGCATTTTATAGATTCCTGGAGAATGTTGCTTTCCAGCTCCACCCCCACCCACTGAAATATGATCCAGAACACCAGCAAAGAGACAAAGCTTTTTTTCCTCAATTAGCTCTAAAGCGCCTTTAGGAAATAATTTTCTCAGCTCAGATCCCTGCATTCCCTGTTTTGTATCACAGGGCAATCTGTTTAAATGACTAATTACAGAAATCATTAAAGGCACCTAGCAAATGTTGTGCTTGAATACCCATTTCCCAAGTTTTACAAGTCCTGTTTGGCTTGACAGTGATGAGGCCACTTACCAAACAGTCCAGTGCAGGCGGATGTTAAAAAAATAAAAAAATAAAAGGTGACCATCTGCGGTTCAGTTTCCTAACTTTGAAATTTCACACTTAGCGTTTGTCATTCTGGCACTGGGCACCTGTTTAAATTCTATTTTTAAATGTTAATGTATGTTGTTTAAAACAAAATCAGGAAAAAGAGAATCGGGGTTAATTCATCATCATCTTTTTATCACCAAAATCATGGCAGAAAATGTTTTTCATGACATCGGTGAGGACTATAACAGGAATACTCTCTTCCACTCTCAATCTTTTACGAGACAAAAGAACCAGGGAGCAAATTAGTCTAGGAGAAATAACAGCTGATTTGAGGATCGGGGCACTTTTGAAATCATCCCGCTCATGGGCATGAAACCCCAATGGGGTAAGAGGATGGTGGTAAGAGGTAGTGGTAGCCCTGGACAGTCGTAAAAAACAAACTTGTGCTTCATCAACTATAAAGGCCAGGAACTGATGAGAGATGTCAGACTGAATTGCACCCCTCGCAGGGGTGTCAGTCAAGCCCTGGAGATAATGTATTGAGATAAATGCCCCGTATTTCCTTTCTTCAAAGGGGTACCCATTTGCTAAAAACATTAATTGTCTTATTTACAGTCATTAAAACCATGCGGTTGTTGCACACAGTCCAATGATACCATCAAATGCTATTTCTCTAGATCTGTAGACTTTAGGAGTGTTTGAGGGTGTTGCAGAAAAAAGGGCACCAGCTGTACTGAAGACATTGTAAACCATGGTGAGTTAACCTGTGCAATGGAATTAGGATCAGATGTGACTTTGGGCTCTCCTTTGAAGTTAAACTACATTCTACAAATGGAAATTAGTAAGGATTTAATAAACCAATACCCAGTTTCTTTCCCACCCCCTCCCCCATTTTTTCAAAAATAGAGAGGGGATTTTATTCAGCATATACATGGGATTGATGAAAAAGAATTTCTGTTACTGTCCTATTCTCCACTCTAAAATCAACTCTGACATGGCAAAAATCCACGATCAGAAAAGTGTGAATACCCTGGGTTGGCATTTATTTTAGAGCAATA
Source organism: Galeopterus variegatus (assembly GCF_000696425.1). Lineage (NCBI taxonomy): Eukaryota > Metazoa > Chordata > Mammalia > Dermoptera > Cynocephalidae > Galeopterus > Galeopterus variegatus. The sequence goes on from NW_007726855.1 coordinate 343,753, forward strand.
TTTTCTATGAATAATTAATGTCCTAGAAAGATGAAGCCTCTTTTTCTGGTTTCCACCTTTTCATAGAGTTCAGCACCTTGTATCAATTTAGATGGGAAAAGGATAGTTCAGACTTCCCTGGGTCAGGAAGCTCTGAATTCATAAACAAG
>NW_007726855.1:344199-436384 GCF_000696425.1 Galeopterus variegatus
TAGATGGGAAAAGGATAGTTCAGACTTCCCTGGGTCAGGAAGCTCTGAATTCATAAACAAGAAGCAGATTCCCTTTCCATTCAATCTCCCATCCTTTATCAAGGTAAAGCCACAAAGAGGATTTTTCGAGATCTTATATTAATCTTTCACATTGACTAAAAAGAAAGTTCTAAGGGAGGCACTGTGATCAAACACAGCTGATGAGGACATACAATTATTTTTTCTTATTATTTTGGTGGTTTTTAAACACCTTAGAATTTATCACATCCCTCAACTATGAGGATCCTTTTACCTAAATATAAACATTTTCACAGTAGTAGAGACACTTTAATGTATAGATTTTGAAGAAAACCTCTAACCCTGTATCCTGAGACTTTTCATTCATTCATTCATTTCATTTATTCAACTCATTTTAATATTTACTGATCCACTACATGTTAGCAAAGTGTCAGGGTGTACAATATTGCTTTAAATCAGTTTATATTAGTCGAGCAGACTTTAATTCATATCAGGGATTTAAAATATTGCTGGGGCCGGCCCGGTGGCACACTGGATAGTGAACCGCTTGGGAAGCGTGGCGGCGCTCCCGCCCGAGGGTTCGGATCCCACATACGGACCGGTTCCCGCTCACTGGCTGAGCGAGGCGCGGGAGCAACGCCGAGGGTTGCGATCCCGTTGCCGGTCCCGGTCTGGTACGGGGGCGACACTGAGGGTTGCGATCCGTTGCCGGACACGGAAAAAGACAAAAATAAATAAATAAATAAAATATTGCTGAATTGCAATTATTGAGATGTCCATGTCTGCATCGTATGTTACCAAGTGTTGGGCAATGATGTGAGTGGTAGCATTAGGCCTGGAATGTTTGTGCCAGAACAGATCTCAGAAATGGAGCTGAGAAAAGTTAGAGGGGAGTATGTTTGTGGGGCAGGGTGGGGTGAGATTGGGAGTTCGGTATTAAATAAGTTGAGTTATTAACAAACAAGATGTCAAACAGACAGTTGTTTATATGAGCCTACAGTTCAGGAGAGAAGTCTGGGCTGTAGTTACAAAAGTCATAGTCTTGTTGGGGCCATTCGACCATGCAGGTGTCCGTGGTGATGAAGCTTCTACCATCTTGTAAGTGTGGATCTGGAACATTTAACCTCGGAGGGAACAGGGGAAGAGACAGGAGAGAAACACCGGCTTTTAATTGCATCATAAACTTGTCACCATGCCTTTTTAATGAACATGTCTCACTTTTGCTCAGAGTCCATTGGCCAAAACTAATCACATAGCCCTAGCTTAATTGGAAGGAAGCTGGGAAACATAGGGAAGCACATGGATTATTGGTGAGTACAAACTGCCACTAACTCAGAGAAAGAGGAGAGAATAGCTGGACTGGTGTACATGAGTGAGCGAGCAAGGATGAAATCTAGTGTATTAGTAGTGGGCCTGGGCTGGACGGTGGCATTTACACAAAGAACAGAGAATCTACAGTAATGGAATTCTGCTGGTGGGTGGGTAGAAGTGGTGGAGGTGACCTGGCACTCTCTTCTGATTGTTTCAGTTTTCTAAGTGAGGTAGGAAGCACGGTCATCAGCTGAGTGTGACAATGAAGGAGGAGGTACTGGAGATTTAAACCAGGAGGAGCAGGAGTGAAACAGTCATCTAGGAGAGTAGAGAGTGAAAAGACTGTAAGGAAGTGGGATTGCCTGGTTGTGCCAGTTATTAAGCTGTTGTCTCTCAGCTCCCAGCTCTCTCATTTGTAGTTGTCTTCAAGATGCTGGGACAGGGAATGTGTTAATTAATTTCTCCTTTGCTAGCTGCTCCTTCTTAGGAGGCCCTACAGAGAGATCAGAAGCCTAGAAGGAGAAAAAGGGGGCTTTCTTCTCATTTTGCTTTCTGCTAGATCATCTCCTGATCAGTGTCAACACGGCAATGCTTCTTCACCCTGGCAGCAGCAGTGTGTTCTCTTTCCCACAGTATTTCCAGCTTGCAGTTTACCCAGCACTCACAGAACCAGCCTTATCACACCACCTCAGAGAAAAGCACCAGCTTCTTGGACTCTTTCATCAGAGATTCAGATCCCAGTTCCATGGTGACCTTCTCCAGGCCAAGATGCCAGCATCAGTTGATCAGTGCCTCCTGCTCAGAGGGCAGAGTTTTAGCTCCACTGAGGGGTTCCTTATTGCTTAGCTAAAATTGTAATGAAATATGAAATAATATAAATAAATTGATGTGGTCTCACTGGTCCCTATCTGATACAGTGGCTGTCTTAGCACTGGCAAGCTAGTCAACCTGTCTAAGCCTCAGTTTTATTCTTGGTAAAGGAATTAATAATACCCACTTTGGGATAGTTGTGAGGATTGAATGGGAAGCTGCATGTAAAACACTTGGTGTGATGTGCTTCTTGTACCAAAGTTCTCAATAAATTCCAGTTATTGTTTGAGAACCTGCTCAGATGACTCCTCATCCAGAGAGCTTTCCCTGACGTTCTACCCAATTCCAATCCCTCTGTCTTCACTGCCTCCTGTTCCACTACTCACCTGCCTGTGCTTTGGCTTTTCTCACTTTGTGTGTTTCCCTCCTTAAAATGTGAATTTCTATTTGTCTTTGAATAATAACACTTAGCACAGAATAGTATTCAATAAATTATCGTATCTGGAGCACATATTCTCTTCTAGTCACCCTCAACAGTTATCAATACTGAGGCATTTTAATTCCTTCATATGTTTCATTACAAACACCAGATATCTGCATTTAAATTCTAGCCTTAGGATTCACTCAGCCCCTGGCTCTAATCCAGTACAACTTATTTCTAGCTGCATGGTTTTGGCCACATTGGGAAGTGGAGTTCAGTTTCTTCACAATAAAATGGGGACAATGACACCTATATCACAAGGTTGTTGTTATCATTAGATAACTAATGTGACACTCTCAGTCCAGTGGCTGGCACAGAGTATGGACTGAGAGCATGAAAGTTTCTTTCTCTCTGAAATAGATCTCTGCTCTTAAAATATGAACTTGTGGACCACACTGATGGTGTCATAGAAGGCGTGAGTTCTTAAAAAGAAAGATGGATAGACTTATTTGAAGAATTAAGTGATCAGAATATACCATGAAAAATTTTCTGACCCCTATGAGAAGACTTTTAAGTTAGATTCTTTCTTTCTTTCTTTCTTTCTTTCTTTCTTTCTTTCTTTCTTTCTTTCTTTCTTCTCTCTCTCTCTCTCATAAATATGCCCCATAAATATGTACAATTATTATGTGTCAATTAAAAAAGATAGTTTTCAAGATTAGCTAAGGAATAAAATATGCTCTTTTAAAAACCAAAATTTAATTCATTAAAAAAAATAAATCCTGGAAATATACATGACACACAGTATTAAAAAGTAGATTTCTCAGTATGGATCATCTTGCCTGACTTTTTCTCTAGTTTTATCTACTATCACATTTCCTAAATATCCTATGTGGGTAACACACTGAGCTTCTCATCTTTTCGCAATTTGGCCACACGGTTCATGACTCTGTGACCCTGCTCACTTCTACCTGAAATGCCCTTTCTTTTCTCTTCTCTTCCTCACACCTTCTATTTATCCTTCAAGGCCCTGCCATAGATCAACTCTTTTTGAAGCTTCTCTGACTTCCACCTTCAGAAGAGTCATGCTTTCTTCTTTGCTTATTTGACACTTTGTAGGTACTTATAGCATCCAACAAAGATATTTATTTACAATTTTGACTTCCCTAACTAGATTTTGAGTTCTGCAAAAGCAGTGATCTTTTTTCTCATTTAGTGTTTTCTCCTCCCCACCAAACTCATTGTGGTGCCTAGTATCTAAGTAATCAGTGGATAGTTTGTTGAACAATTATGCAATATATCAATGTTTAAAACATAGGAGTGATTTCAGTGATCCCTGATGGAGACCTTAAGAAAGTGGAGTGTCAGCTGAGAATAGGTTATAGAAAGTGTAATAGAATAGGTGTTGACATAGTCAGTTCTGTTACTATAAATTATTTTACAGCAGATGCTAGGAGCTCTGTTTTCCCACAGAAAAAATGGGAATAAGAATCCAGATCCTTCTTACTTATTTCAATTGTTAAGAAGATCAAATGGGATATCATAGGCAAAAGCACTTTGTGAAGTATAAACCATCATATAATCAGCAGTGGTTACTATTATTATTATTAACTGTGATGATTACTGTAGGGCAATATATTGTCATATGTAGAAATTTTACAATAGATGTACCTCTTTCCATGGGAGTATAGATGCCTCTCCCCCTCTCTCCAACCTCCAACATATCTAAAACACACACATTCATATACACACTGACTATTTGCTAGTCTGAATCGTAGAGAATTGCTTATTGAGATCTTCCTGTAATGCTACTGGACTACGAGGTTTAGAAATAAACTTTGATGGACCTAGTTTCACTAGATCTATACCTCTCACCATATACCAAAATAAACTCAAAATGGATCAAAGATTTAAATATACATCCTGAAACAATAAAACTCCTTAAAGAAAACATAGGGGAAACACTCCAGGACGTAGGATTGAATACACTCCCAAAGCACAGACAACCAAAGGAAAAATAAACAAATGGGATTATATCAAAGTGAAAACCTTCTGCACAGCAAAAGAAACAATTAACAGAGTGAAAAGACAGCCAACAGAATGCGAGAAAATATTTGCAAAATATTCACCTGACAAAGGATTAATATCCAGAATATACAAGGAACTCAAACAACTTTACAACAAAAAAACAAGTAACCCAATTAAGAAATGGACAAAGGAGCTGAATAGCCATTTCTCAAAGGAAGATATATGAATGGCCAACAGACACATGAAAAAATGCTCAACATCATTCAGTATTCAGGAAATGCAAATCAAAACCACTTTGAGATACCATCTCACTCCAGTTAGGATGGCTAATATCCAAAAGACTGAGGATGATAAATGCTAGTGAGGTCACAGAGAAAAAAGAACTCTCCTACACTATTGATGAGACTGCAAAATGGTGCAGCCTTTATGGAAAATGGTATGGAGGTTCCTCAAACAATTAGAGATAGATCTATCATATGATCCAGCTATCCCACTGCTGGGAATATACCCAGAGGAATAGAAATCATCATGTTGAAGAGATACCTTTACTCCAGTGTTTATTGCAGCTCTATTTACAATAGCCAAGAGTTGCGGCCAGCCCAAATGTCCATCATCATATGACTGGATAAGGAAAATGTGGTATATCTACACAATGGAATACTACTCTGCTATAAAAGAGAATGAAATACTACTATTTGCAGCAACATGGATGGACTTAGAGAGAATTATATTAAGTGAAATAAGCCAGACACAGAAAGAGAAATACTGTATGTTCTCACTTATTTGTGGGAGCTAAAAATAAATAAATAAATAAATGTACAAACAAATAGTCCCTTGAACTTGTTAAGAGACAAGTTCACAATAATTCTTTGAGCTTGTTAAGACAAGTGAACAGATATGATGTTGATGGGTGGGGAGGGGGAAGAGGGAGGGAAGAAAGAGGAATTGGTAAAGTGACATGAAAATCAACTACATTGTATATTGATAAATTAAAATAAAATAAAATAAATTCTGATGGAGCTAAAGTTGCAAATACAAATCCATGGATGCCGAGAAATGATTCTTCAAACTGTAACTGTTGTGCTCTTTTCAGCAAATATTGACTGAGCAGCTTTTATACATGTGACACTGTATCTGGGCAAGTCAAGGTAATTCCATGGAAAATGAGGCAGAGGGTTTGATCTAAATTTTCCCCAGCATTGTAGGTGAAACAGTTCAAATTTATAATACAAGATTTAATAGGAAGGTCTTGCTTAACTTGCTGTGGGAACGTGGACACAGAGTTCTCTGAATGCCATTTACCTGGGCTGAAGCAAGTAAAGAAGTATAGAAAGCAGTTACAGAATACATTTTGTGACTTAGAATGGAATCCTATCACTAATTAACCTGGTGGAGGAGACATATTCTGTACCAATGTTATGTCCAGAATTCTGGGCACCCTTGGCTCCCAGACAATTTTTGGGAGGGTAGGAGGTCAAGAACTGGGTGATTCTGGAAGGTATTGTTGGCCTGAAAAAGGCTGCCTACTTTTCTAACAAGAACAGGAATCTTCCATCTTTTCTAAGAGAAATAGTATTAGAGTGGCAAGGCCTTAATTCGTCAAGTGTGTTCAGGTCTCTTAAAGTGATAGGTGTTTATTCAAATTAGACAGAGGTGTTTATTCAAATTAGAGTACTGCTTTATTTTAATGGGAAAGTCTCTGTTTTCCAGTGGATCAATCCAGCTGACAAAAGTGAGATGAAATGGAAGAAAACAGCAGCCTGATTGATGTGGGCTCCTGTACATCACATGCCTCTTTAGGAGAAATTAGCATATTAGACAGGAGGGCTTGGAGAATTTTAATGTTAAGTTGATTAAAAGCCAAATAACTTGGTTTAGTCAGAAGCCCCACAAGTTTCCTCTGAACTCTGATTGCACTGGTCCAGATGGTCTTTTTTGGCTGTGCTGTTCTCAGCCACATATCCATCCAGCTACAGGATCTCTGCTCAACTCGGAGTGGAAGAACCTTCCCCCACCTCCTTCTGTGTTCCCACAAATGCTGCACCATCTCAGTGTTCAGTGAATGTGAAATAACCAAAATGGCAGTAACAGCCCTAGCTTGGCACATTCCTTTAGAAGTCTTGAACAAGGGACAGGAGATACTGAACTGGTTGCTAGAGGGAAAAAACTGGGTCTTAAGATTTTCTTATTATAAATGATAATCATAATTGCAATATATTATTAATATAATATCAATAATAATGACAGCAGTGCCTGGCAAGGTGTAGGCACTGGGCTGAGAAATTAAATACATTTTCCTATTTAACCCTCAACAGAATTTCGTGATGTATGTGTGATAACCTTCATGTTACCAATGAGAAATAGATCAGAGGGTTTAAGTGACTTGCCCAAAATTAACAAGTAATAGAACTAAGATTAAAACCCAAGTTTGTGTCATTCCAAAACATATGCTCTAAAACTTTATTCTAAACTCCTCTTCCATCCCATTGCTCATTATGGCTATGTGAATAACATGAAAAATGATTTAGACCAAAGGAGCAAAATTCCTCAGTAGTAGAAGGTAAGGTGACAAGTTGGGAGCTGGAGTGAACAGGCTGAAAATGAAGAAGGAAAGTAATACTATGTATTTGCATTCTGTCTCCTGAGCCCACTACCCCAAGGAATAGTGAATTTTGCCTCATTTGGGAAAGCCAATTATGCTAATAATAATGGTGATAATGATGGTCACATAGTTCCAAAGAAAATTTCCCCAGCTATTGAATAATACTCAAAATAGTATCAAGGTTCATTAACCATAGAATTTATAAATGCAATCCCTATATGCTGTGTTCCTGAAAACATTAAATATCCTGAGAAAGTGGTTGGTCTTGAATATGTCTCAATCTGTTCTACTTAAAGAATGGGAAACTAGAATTTTGTGCACTTCATTAGTTGTTGTTGAAATGGAAACCGAAGTGGTTTTTATTTGATAATGTCAACATCATTCACATTCTCTTTTAGATTATCAGGCAACACAAGTAGAATGGGGAAATTAAAATTTTCATGTGCCATTTTCAGTCACCCTAGAAGACAGATGCAATCCATTGATTCTAGTAAATACCTAAGGCTTTCAGCATTAGTTAGAATTAAGTGGAAGGAACATGGGAAGAAATGGACAAGCATAGAGAGAGGCCCAGTAGAACACAGATCACAAAAAGAAAATCTGAGACTTTAGATTCCAACCAAAATGGCTTACCAGAGACTTACCCTCCTGTTTTAAACAAGTAAAAAATGAACAAAATATATAAAGCAATGGCTCTCAAGACATCGAACATCAGGCAATGAAGAAAAATTATCCCCAAGACACAGGGAACAAAATAGTGAGCCCAATGATTTTCCTAATTTATTGCCTTGAAAAAGTTTCCAGGCTATGGTACAGGGAGGGAAAATCCAGGCAGAGTCTGGCAGTCTCCCTGTGTGGAAGAGATGGAGCCAGGAGTTCAAAGTGACAAGAGTTTACAGGGCAGGGTACTGGTGATGAGAGAGAGTTCTGGAAATGCTCAGGAAGTCTTCTTCAAGTCCTCACCTGAATACCGATCAGTGTGTGTGATTGAGAATGCTAATTAATGTTGGAAAGGACCATCTGAAAGGACAAAAGGGAATAATCCATAACTCAAACAAGGCTGTTCTCAACAATCGTAATGAAAAATCTTATAATTTGGGAAGCTTTGGTTAGAATACTAAAGAAGTGGTTTTACCACATGATAGGGAAAATTAACTCTAGGTTAAATAGTATTCTGCCAAACAAAGCTTAAAAACAAGACTCTGAAGTATGAAACTCCTTTAAAGTAACTAAACCAGTACCCAGGACAGAGCTTAAGAATATTTATGAAAATATAAAAGTATTCAGTGCCCAATAGGTAAAACTCACAATGTTTGGTGCCCCCTTCCCCCCAAAATAATAAGAATGAAAAGAAACATTAAAATGCAATCTATAATGAGTAGAAAATCAATTAATTGAAACTAATCCAAAATATAAAACAGGTAATAGAATTAGTAAAGGGTATAAAAGCAGTTATTATGGCTGTTTCATATGTTTAAGGAGCTAGATAGAACATGTGAAGTAGAAATAAGAAAGATGAAAAAAAACAAAATCTAACTTTTAGAGATGAAAAGTGTAATGTCTGAGATTAAAAACAACAACAACAACAACAAAACACTAAATGGGATTATCAGTTCAACAGACATTGCAAATAAAAGATTAGTGAATGTGAAGGCATAGCAAAAAGAAACTATCCAAAATGAAATGGAAAAAAGAACTGAGGAAAAAAAAAGAAACAAAATATTATTACACTGTGAGGCAACTTCAAGGGTAATTGTGTGTGTAATTGAAATCCCCAATTACTGGGTGAAAGGCATACAAAGAACTTGTGGAAATAGCCAAAAATTTGTTTTCTAAACTGTGAACCCACAGATCCAAGAAGCTCAACAAATGCTAATCACTATAAATGAAGAAAACTACACCAATGCTTATCATAATCAAATTGTTTAAACCAATGATAAAGAAAAAAATTTAAAAGTAGCAAGAGGAAAAAAGACTTATTGTCCACAGAGGAACAAAGACAAGGCTAATACTGTATTTCTCTTTTGAAACAATGCAAGTTAGAAGACATGGCAACATTTTTAAAGTAATGAAAAAAAATTCCTGTCAGCCTATACTTCTTATCTAGTGATAATATATTAAAAAAAGAAAAGACAAAGACAAAGTAAAAATTTTCAAACATAATGAAGCTGAAGAAATCCATCACAAGTACACCTACAATATAAAAAATAAATTTTTTAAAGTCTCTCATGCAGAAAAAAAATAATATGAGATAAAAATTAAATTTTGAGTTACACAAAGTAACAAAGAGCACCGGAAATGGTAAGTACAAAAATAAAACTAAAGACATTTCTTATTTAAAAGATAGTCAACTCTTTAAAAATTTTTTTTAATAGGATTTACACAATTTGTATGAGTAAAACAGAGCAACAATAGCAAAAAGGCCAGAAAGGAGGAATGAAAGTAAATTGCTGTATTATGTTTATACTATATGTGATGTGAAACACTATCACTTGAAGATAGACTGTGATAAGTTAAATGTGTATAATATAAACCCAAAGTACCAATGAAATAATATAACAAAAAGTTCTAGTTAATACATCAACAAGAGATGAAATGGAATCATTAAAAGAATTCAATTAAACCAAACAAAAACAGAAAAATAAGGGCACAATAAACATACAGGATAAATAGAAACAAATAACAAGATGATGGATTTAAATAGAACCATATTAACATCACATTAAATGTGAATGGCCTAAAAACCCAACTTAGAAGACAAAAATAGTTACAATCGATAAAGAAGATGAGATCCTACTAAATTCCACTTATAAAAATACCCACTATAAGCACACAAATTGACACTTATTTGATTTTCTATGTAGATATGAATTAACACAATTACATAACAGAAAGTGTTTTAAAAATTAGAAAGGTAAAACCATCACTATTTCCAGATGATAATGATTATATATATATATATCCACACACATATGTACATACTTTGGAAACGAAGAACTATTGAAAACAAGTTTTCAGAGAAATATACTGCTACAAAACTATGATGCAGAAATCAATATTTTTCATATATCAAAGCAAGAATAAGTTAATAGATATGATAGAAAAAAGATCTTATAAACTTATAAACAATAGCAACAAAGGAGATAAATACTTGGAAATAAACTTAAGAAGAAATGTGCAAGATATATACAAAGAAAAGGATAACACATTGTAGAGGAACATCAAAAATAATTGAAAATTGGATAAATATTATGACTTGGATAGGAATAGTCTACATCACAACTGTAATACTGTCAAGATTACCCAAGTCAATTTATAAATATAATGCCAACCTGATAAAAAGTACTAACTTTTTAAAAACTAGATTGGCTATTTCTAGGTTTATGTAGAAATATAAGCAAATAAGTATATCAAGGAATATATAGAAAGATAAAAATGATTTTGGGAAATCAACCTACTAGATTATAAGAAAATAAAAAGAATGCATTATGAAGCTTCAACAAATAAAGAAGCAAGATGCTGAGACATCAATAGAAAGACAATCCAGTGGAACAGGATAGAAAAATCAGAAAATAGATCTATATTAGTGTGGGACTATAGTATATAAAATGGTAACAGCTAAAGTAAATAAAAATACAGTCATGCACTGCATAATATTTCAGCCAAGAATAGACTGCATAATTGACAGTGGTCCCCTAATATTATAATGGATCTGAAAAACTCCTGTTGCCCAGTGACATCATAGCCATTGTAACAACATAGCACGAAGTATTACTCATGTAGAAGCAACAGGCTATACCATGTGCCTAGGTGTGTAGTAGGCTATACCATCTAGGTTTATGAGATACTCTGATATTTACACCAGTACACTCTCTTGTTTGCACAAGGACAAAATCATCTAATGATAGATTTCTCTAAATATATCCTGACATTAACCTATGCATGACTGTAAGTGAATTTTTTAAATTTTTGTTATTTATGATTAGCAGATTCATTATTACAAATCATGATTTTTCCTTATGCTCTTTACCCTACCTGTCACTTCCCAAACCCCCTTCTTCCCTGACCCCTATCTCTAGTATCCTTAGGTTTGTTCACTCCTTCTGAAAGTTCAACATATTGTTGTGTTTGTGTTTCTTTCTTTCTTCCTTCTTTTCTTCTTTCCTTCTTTTTTAGCACCCAGTCATGAGTGAGAACACATGGTATTTCTCTTTCTTTGTCTGGTTTATTTCACTTAACATAATTTTCTCCAGACTCATCCATGTTGCTGCAAATGGAAGAATTTCATTCTTTTTTATGGCTGAGTATTATTCTACTGTGTATATATACTATATTTTCCTTATCCAGTCATCCATCGATGGACATTGAGGTCGGTTCCATATTTTGGCTACTGTAAATAGAGCTGCAATGAACATGGGAGTGCAGGTATCCCTTTGACATGTTGATTTACATTCCTTTGGGTATATACCCAGTAGTGGGATTACTGGATCATATCGTGGTTCTATCTGTACTTGTTTGATGAACCTCCATACTATGCAATGAGTTTTGATGAGACAAACAAACCAAACTTCTGGAAAAGATCTTTGTAAATCTTCTTCACTTCTTACACCTGGCTACATTTCAAATGGATCAATTATTTAAATGTGATAAACAAAAGCATAAATTTCATGGATAAAAAAAAGATAAGGGAAATGGTTTATTACATTGAAGTAACAGACACCTTTCTTTTTATGGCTAATAATTCAGACACCATAAAAGAAAATGTCTCTAAATTTTACTAAATAATGTTTTTAAAAATTGTATGGCAAACAATAAATTAAAAACAAAGGCCAAATTGCACTTGTCTCTAATACCAAAAAAAAAATGCTCCTATAACAATATCTAGTTCATAAAAAATAATAATAACCAGTATTCTCATTAAATAAAAGTGGTGCCCAGGAGCAGACACTAGAAACAAAAGACATGAAAATGGTTCTTAAACACATGAAAACATGTCCATGATCACTAAAGTGGAATTATTTCTCACATATTACATAGGCAAATATCCAAAAGTTTGATAATATTCAGTTGTCAAGCCTGTATTCAAATAATCAGTTTTATACATTGCTTGCAGGAGTGAAAATGGGTTCAAGCTCTACAGAGGATTTTTAACTATATATATCAAAGTAGTTACTTTATGTACTCTATTAATAGTAATTCTACTAAAATGTCCAAAATGATGTTACTCATCGCAGCATTATTTGTTAACAGCAAAACAATTAAGAACCTCTAAATGTCTATCAATATGGGACTAAATAAACTATCCACCCATTGGAGATGCAAACCAAATCCAGCAGCATATGAGAAGGATTATAAGCTGATCCCAAATCCACCTGGAAGTACAAGGGGCCCAGAATAACTCTAGAAAAAGAAGAATAAAGTAGGGCTCCCAGTTTCCACTTTCGAAACTTACTACAGGGAAGTGGTAATTAAGGCCGTGTGGTACTGGCATTAGGAATAGACATATAACTCAATGGGATAGAATTGAGAATTAGAAATAAACCTTTACATTTACACTTAATTGATTTTCAACAAGGGTGCCAAGCAATTAATGGAGAAAAAGAGTCTTATTGAAGAATGGTGTAAGGACAACTGGATATCCACATGCAAAAGAATGAAATTGGACCCATTCTCACACCACATACAAAAATTCACTTAAAATGGGTCAAAGACCTATAGCTAAAACTATTAAGCTTGAAGAAGAAAACCTAGGAGTAAATCTTTATAAAGTTGAGTTAGGGAATGGTTTCTTAGATACAACACCAAAAGCACAAACAACAATAACAAAAATAGACAAATTTGACTTTAACAAAATTAGAAACTTTTTTTTTGCAAAAGAGAAAAGACAAAACCACAGAATGGAGGAAATATTTGCAAGCCATATATCTGATTAAGGGACTTTTATCCAGAATATATGGTAATATATGGTAAATCTTACTACTCAATGATAAAAAGACAAATAACCAAATTTAAACATGGGAAAAGAATTTGAATAGACTTATCTTCAAGGATATACAAGCAGCCAATAAACACATGAACAGATACTTAATATCATTAGTCATTAGGGAAATGAAAATCCAAACCATGAGATACCACTTCACACACTCTAGGATGGCTGTAATAAAAAAAGACACACCATAACAAGTGTTGGTGAGGATGTGGAAAAATTGGAAAACTCATGCAGTGCTTGTGAGAATGTAAAATGGTACAGCCACTTTGGAAAACAATCTAGCAGTTCCTCAAAATGTTAAACATAGAGTTACCTATATAAGCTGAAAATGCCACTCTTATACTCAAGAGAAATAAAACATACCTCCACACAAAAACTTGAACACAAATCTTCATAGTACCATTATTCATTAGAGCCACAAGTGGAAATGAATGTCCGTTGGCTGATAAATGAATACATCAAATGTGCTATATCCATACAACGGAATATTATTCATCAATGAAAAGAATGCAGTACTATAGATGCTCCAATGTGCATGAATCTTGAAAACATTATCTTAGGTGAAAGAAGCTTGTCACAAAAGACTACATATTGTATGATTCCATTTAAATTAAATGTCAAAAACAGGCAAATCTATAGAGATAGTGTATTAGTGTTTCCTAGGACTAAGGGAGGGGAGTTTTGGGAGGAAATGAGGATTGAGTACTATTGGGTATTAGGTTTCTTCTGGGGGTGATAAAATATTCTAAAATTAGATTGTGGTGATGGTATACAATCGTGTTAATATACTAAAAATTCTGAATTGTGCAATTTAAATGACTGAATTGTATGATATGTGAATTGTATCTCAATACATACTAAAAAACAGAATGTTCCTCAGTTGCACTAGCAACATGCTAAGAGTCACAGGTCACTGATGGTTTAAAAAATAAAGAAAGAAGCTCTCTAAATACTTATATGTTATGTGAAAAACAACTGCAAAATAGTGTGTACAGTATGCTGACTTTTGTGAAAGAATGAGGAAAAATAAGAATATATATTTGTATTTGTTTATGCCTGAAGAATCACTGGAAGGATATACTATACAAGAAACTAATAACAGAAGTTACCTGTTTGGGGGAGGTCTGGTGAGGACTGAGTAAATTAGAGAGGGAAGAATTGAAACTCTCTCTCTCTTTGTATACGTATGTACATGGAGATGTGTATATACACATATGTATAAGTGTGTGTATAATATTTTAGTGGGATGGGTGGAAAATTGTTTTTGTATTTGTATTGTGAATATACGACTTATTTTAAAAGTTAACTTTGAACAGCAATCACTTTCAACAGCTTAAAATGCTTAGTTAAAATACAATTAATGTGGAGTTCTACAACTCTAGTCCCTGAGTTTTCCATATACAAACATACACAAAACACAACTAAATAATTAGCTTTTTGTACTACGTTTTCCTTGCTTCTCACACTCAGGAATTGGGTGAGAGAGAGTTTTATGTACTATTTCAGAAAAGGCACATTTGCTTATGAAGGTGATTCTCACTGTTCTATAACATGGGCGGTAGTGGTGGTTCCAGGGAAGGAAAAGCTCAGTATGTTTCTAGCCTTCATTAAAGGTTGGCTGCAGTTGCTAAATGATTCAGCACCACCGCCCAAGATCTGGGTTTGACCTTGTGCACCTCACAGTAAAATTATTGGACTGTGATGGTAGAAGCAGAATACAGGATGATTGGGTAGGTGAAAGGAGAAAATTTCCACTAAGTAAAGAAGTGCTTATTAATCGAAGGCTTGCCATATGGCAGGAAACTCAAGGAAGGCATATGACAACTTAATGGAAGTTGCTGAAATATGGTTTCTGCAGAACCTCTGAAGTGCTAAATGTCTAAGAGTTGCGGAAAGTACTTCTGCTAGTAACGTTCGCATTTGTTAAAAGGCCTCCACTAGCTGTCCACACCCAAGGCCAATAGATGCCCGATGATTTCTTTTTGAAATCTTACTCTCATTCACTGACATTTCTAATTGAAGAAATATGTACGGAACATGTTAAATAATCCAGAGTCTTCTGAAACACAAAGCTATTCATTAGAGGTGGGGTCAGGTGGATCCTGGAGCCAGACTCTCCCGGTGTGAATCCCAATTCAGATTTTGCTGGTTGTCAAACTGTAACTGACATCAGTTACTGAAATTTTCTAAGACTGAACTTCCCCATCTGTGCAATAATGATGATCAGATTATCCACCTGGTAGAGTTAACAAATACAAAGTGCCTGGAAGAATTCTTGGCTTGTAATTATGTCTTACCTCAACTTAAAATCCTTCATGTGACTTCTCAGTGCCCTTAAAGTCTGAAATAGGCAATAAAATTGACAATGCCCCCCTCATGATCCATCTCTCCAGCCTCATCTGGCACCTCTCTTCCTCCCTTCTGTTATTATTCCAGCCCCATTCCCACTCATCAGAAGTCCCAAGTTTCTCCTTCAGGAACTTTGCATATTCTATTCCTCTGCCTAGAAGAGTCTCACCTTTTTCCTTACCAACAAGAGCTAAATTCCTGTTCAAGTCTTGATTTAAATGACATACGATAAGGCCTGGTTCAGATCCTGTAGGTTGCACTCCAGTCGCATCCTGAACTCTCCTTTGTAGGAATGATCACATTTACAATTAAACACATTTTTTAAATGCAGAAATTAAATATTTCTGCATTCAAAAAATATTCCCCCCACTCTATACTGACTGTAAGTATATGTTCAGTGTTGACATTTAATAGAGGTTTGAGGAATATTGCCTGCCTGAATGAATGAATGAATGCAAGCCTACTTTGTAGTGGTTGGTAACTTGTGTTACACAATAATAAATATAATTCTCAGTTTATCAATATGGGCCCAGTATTACAAGTGTTTGGAGAATATCGAATGACAATACTTCTAGCATGTTTTGTAATATATCCCAGTAGCTGTTTATGTGCTTATCTTCCCACTAGATTCTATAGTCCTCAAAGACAAAAGTTGGTGGTTGAAATATGTTAAATCTAACATATAGTCTGCAGAAATTTAGTTAAAAATAATAAAAACAATTGGTTATTCTGTGTTCCACACAGCCACCTGGCCTGGTGAATAATAAATTTTTACTATTACAAGTGCATACATATGAACTCACCTAGAAGTTGACACTTTAGGGGCATTGTTACTTATAATTATCTGAGTGCTGATAATGCCCAAGGTTATGAGTGAAGCTCTTGACCTCTCTGAGCTACATTCTAGATAAGCAGCTCTGCCTATGATAAGATGTCACTTGTCACTTCATTTTGCTCCTTTGTTCCAGTGGCTGTCAAAATGCTTTCTGCTCAGAATCAGCCTATCTCAAGTTACCACATATGCCAGTGTGTCTTTCTGCCACATTAGCATTCAGCTGCACTATGCTGCTTCAAGCTGGATGAATAGTTCTCCTGTATTAGTGTCTCCATCTGCCCTATTTGTTGTTGGTTCTCTATTAACTTTGGCTTGGGCATCTGTAGGTAAAACCACCAATAATCTCGGTCCAGTGGTTTCAGCATAGTTCTTGTGCAACAGGCAAGTTAGCATGATTTTAGTCTCTTCAAAAACAACACAGAGAGGTAGTTAAGAAAATCAGCTTTGTAGTAGGGTTCAATCCTACCTCTGCCATGTATCAGCTGTGTGGTTTTGATAAATCTGAGCCAACTTCTTCAGATTTAAAAGAGTATCTTGCAGGCTGTCAAAAGTATTGACTAAAACAATGTATGTAAAGCAATCAACATAGTGATTATTACTTCTATTACTACTACTACTACTACTATGATTATTATTATTATTTGAGGTTAATCCTGAGCTGTTTGAATTTACCAATCTATATGACCTATGAGGCAGGTATCCAAAGACAATTGTCCTACAATTAATGTACTTTAAAATACCCAAATAAACAGCTCTGTACTCTTTGGGGAAGACTTTAAGCAATTTTTCAGAATTTTCATGCTGATGGAACTGCTGAGGTTCAAATAATGTTGAAGAAAAGAAGGGCAAATGAAAAGTGAGGGCAGATGAAAGACTTGTAAATTGAAAGTTATACTTGATAATCACATGGAAGCCCTTGCTATCTATTTTGCAAATTAGTTTGCTTTTTAAATTTCCAAAAAGCTCAGCTTCACTAGCTAGCAAGTCAGCAGGAAGTAAGATTTTGTTCAGTTTCTTACGTATACTGTATATTCAGAATAATTTATTTCATAGAGTATATAAATACACATGTAATATATATTTATGTACAAATACACAGGGTACTTCAAAAAGTTCATGCAAAAATAGAATTAAAAGACACATACATTTTTTCCATGGACTTTTTGAAGTACCTGTTATAGGCTCTTGTTTGGGAGTTGATTTTCAAAATTACTGTTTGTCAGCACTAGACATCTTTGCCCCAGGGCTACTGGGGATGGTAGAGAACAAAGAAAGAGGGATGGTGGGCTTCTGTGCAGGTGGTCATTATCCCTGCTTCCCCCCTCATTTGTGGCTGTCAAATGGATCACACATGGTGATCTTCAGGCTCACTGGCAGATGAGTAGAAGATAAGGTTGTCTCTGGTAGAATTTCAAGGTAGAGGGACACATGCATGTTCTTCATCTTGGGTGGCTTGTCAGATGTTTAATCCACTAAATTGAGTCTGAGTGTGGTGATAAAGTGATTGCCCCAAGTCTTGAATTCCAGATGTTAGACTTGGGGTTGTATGTGCTTTATCTACCTGTGGGGCATCCCTACTCACCTTCTCTGGACTTGAGACCCATTGCCATGATGATTTTTACTTAATCTTACAGATAACTTTTATCTCAGCAGAATTTTAGCCTGAGACATATTTTTAACAGTTATCTGCCTCCATCTTAGGTAATTTTACATCTTGAGGTAATTTATGACTCTCGTAAATATATGTGCGCATGAACATGAGGGCACTTCAAAAAAGTTCATGGAAACATTTGTACTATCTTTCCATTCTATTTTCCATGAACTTTTTGAAATATCCTCATATATATATACACGCATGCATACATATATCTATACATATGCAAATGTAACATATATACATCCATGAAATATGTATGCACACGTTTCTATGTATGTATATATATGATGGTCAATGTAAGTAAATTTATGTAGTTATTATAAACTTACTTTGTACATTTTACAACTCATAAACAATATTTCTATATTTCTTCTCAGACAGAAAGAGGAGGGAGTCTTCCACAGATACCCTCTTCTGCCACTGCACCTAAACATTCAAATAGTGTATATATTACATTATATTATATATATTATATAGAACACAGCCTCATGATCATCCTGATGCAAGTGCTAGAGGCCTCACCTCATAACTATGGGTTCACTTAACCCATATCTCAGGGGCTGTCTGTGCCAGGGAGCAGAGGACAGATGCAGCTTTTCCACTCCTCATCTACAGGGAAGCAATGTCTCCTGAGACCGCAAGCTGTGTTCTCTGTCCATTTCTTCCTTCAGGCTTACTGGCCAATTCCAGGGCTCTGAGCCATTTGTCACTATTGGGATTATGCTTTCTCAACCTCAGCAGGCTTCTGTGGATTGATACTTAGAAGTTTCCAGTACACTGAATATGACTTCTGCTGTCTTTGCTCTTTTGACATCAGGCAAAGATAACATGTTTTAGTCCAGATGGTGCCAGTTTAATCATTGGTGCCTAATGTAGCATGATACACTGGTGTTAACCCAATGTACATTATGTGTAATTTTCTGAGATTTTTGCCTTGGAGAGGAGACTGGAGAAAATTTTTGAGAAAAAAAATATTTGTAATAGTATAAAATCTGATCTAAGATTTTTTTAAAAAACTGACATAAAATATATGAATATTGCCATTTTAATAGTAGTACTAGCCATTTATTAAAAACCTAAAATATATCATTAAATGTAATTGGTTGTTTTTTATGTGCTTATAATCCTTAAACTTCAGACTCTTTGCCATGTTCTATAAAGCCCTGCATGGTCTGACTTCTGTTGACCCATACAACTGTATCAGTTAGGAATTGTGGTTATGTGTTAAGTAAAAGAAAACTTGACAAAATGGGTCAAAAAAGAAAGAGATCAACTTTTCTCATATAACAATTTTCTGAAAGTAGCAAGTCCAAGCAGCTAATCAAGAGAGTCATCCAAGAACCCAGGTTCCTTTTATCTTTCTTCGATGGTGTCTGTACCATGGAGTTTTTGTCCTCATGGCCACAAAATGGCTGCTGCATCTCCAGGTACTGCATCAGTGTTCCAGACAGGAAAAAGAAAGAAGCATAAAGGACAAAGGCAAGAGTTTATTGTTTGAGACCTTGATATTGTTTTTGATTCAAAGAGAAAGGCTCTCCTTAGGGAATTATGCCTCATCTCATTGGCCAGATCTGTGTCACATGGCCACCCACGTCCAAGGTAATCTGCCACTGTTTCAAACAAAATCAGGATATTGTCAGGAGCGAACAAGGCCAGAATGGGAAGCAATTAGCGTCTGCCTCAATTACTGCATCTTACACCACCCTCTGCCTCACTCCCCATGTTCCAGCCACACTGACTTCCTTCAATGTAGCTAGCTCTTTTCTCTTCAGGGAATCTTTGCCCTTACTAAATTTTCTGCTTGGAATATGCTTCCCCTGACCTTTTCCCATGATAGTCTTCTTCATAGCTGAGCTTACACTATGTAAAATGATACTCCTACCACCCTAACCAGTTGTTATTGAGCACAATTTTCTGTTCTGTATGTCATGATGCTAGCCACCATCTGTAGTTATGTCATTTATTTGCTTATTTGTGTGATATCTGATTATATAAAATCTTCAAAAGGATCTTTTCTAATTTTTCTGTTGCTCATCACCATGTTCCCAGCACCAAACCTGTCAGGTGAATAGCAGGCACTAAATAAATAGAAGTTGACTATGTGAATATTTTGTTTTGTTTAATATTCCCACCAGCCCTGTGGGACAGGTAGTCACTCACCTGTGGTCACAGATCTATCGAATGTATCAGAGCCAGAGTGAGAACCCACATTTGCCTGGCTTCTTTCAAAAACACTGCTTCTTACAGAAGGAGGCTCATTTGCAGCTCTCAGAAGTCTCTCTCTACTTCAGGGTATGGAGGTCATGCCCTGCCCCAAGCTAACCAATTTGTTTGTCACTTCCACGCAGCTTGGGTCACTGACATTAGCACTCTCCTAGAAAGCCAGTGTTTTCATTTGATTCTCCAAAAAAGGCCAGAAACCAGGGTGTTTGTGGTTCCCCTTGAGTGACTTCATCTTCAATGACGGGAAATTAACTTAATTCTGCTGACAAGTAAGTGGGAAACTTCAGTCCTTAATACGTTTATTAACAGTATTAAGATTTTTCGCTTAGAGAAAGGGAGTTACTCTCCTCAGGGAGAGGACCCTTCTGCATTCAGGTTAGTTATTCCCAAGCATTATTTCTAAATTGTAGTCAAAATCTGTTTTGTATATAAATCTTGTGTAATGAGACCCTTCCGTAATACAGCTTTTATCAAAGTATTGACCAAAGTCCAATAGTTTGGCCAAACACTTAAAAATGACTCAGACGCTATAAATGGATCGGGTGTAGAGATTTAAGGTACAGCATGGTGACTATAGTTAATGATATTGTATTGGATACTTGAAATTTGCTAACAGAGTAGATCTTAAGTGTTCTTACCACCCCCACCCACCCACACACCCACCCACACACCCACCCCCACACATATAATTGTTAACTATGTGAGATGATAGCTCTGTTAATTAGCTTGATGGTGGTCACCATTTCACAATGTCTATGTACATCAAAACATCACATTATATTCCTTAAATATATTTAAGTTTTAACCTGTCAATTATACCTCAATAAAGCTGAAAAAAAATTTTAAATCGATCAAATTTTTTATAATTTTTGGTTGGGGATACAGATAATTTACTTCAATAATATGACATGTTAGAAGATAATTAGTGACTTGGAGAAAACTAGAGAAAGATAAGGGGGAACCAGAGTGCCAGGGACCTTGGAGGAGGGGTTTTTAGGTGAGACATTACTGAGGTGACATTTGAATGGAGATTTCAAGGAGGTAAGAGATTAACTATTTGGGGGAATGAATATTCTTTGTGGAATAAAGAGCAACTGGAAAGTGGTTGAAATCAAGATGCACCTTGTTTCTTAGAAGAATAACAGAGGTCAGTGAGACTGCAATGAACAAAGTGAGAAGAATCAGTAGTAGGAGACAAGTTCAGAGAGGGAAGGAAGGCAGGGGAACCTGGCTGAGGGGTGCTGGTGGGAGCCAACATCCTGTCTCTGTCTCCTGTTGGCAATTCTGGCATTATTTCCCAAGAGCAGTGTTCTTCCTCCTTAGCATGCATCAGAATCACTTGAGCGCTTGTGAAAGCACAGATTACTTTCCCCACTCTGAGGTTTCTGATTCAGTAGGTCCAAGTGGGGCTGAGAAGCTGATGCTGTTGGTGCTGGTGCCACAGTTTGAGAACCGTTGACCTAGAGCAAGAGATATCCTTTTTTGTTTGCACAAAGAAACCCTAGAGGCTAATGGAAATCTAGGAACATTAGAGTGGAATGGGAGCATTCAGACAGTGAGGACAGGTGTGGATATAGGAAAAGGTACGGATGTCAGATATCATAGAAGGGGAATGGTTAATAACCAGTTTGGGTGGACTTCAGGCTATATATAGCAGTCTATTAACTGATAGCTTTGGAGAGATCAATTTTAGTAGAATGATTAAGTTGGAGGTCAAATTTCAAGAAGTTAGAAGTGAATGAGTGATATTCTAGGAATTAGAAGTTAAAAAATGGATAGCAAGAGAAAGGAACCAGTAGAAAGGAAGAGACTGTAATTGTCAAAGGACAAATTTGGGAAAGCCACTTGTAGAGAATAAAATAGAGAATAGACAAAGGGGGTTGTCTAGGAACAGAGACAAGCCAGAAATGCCCACACCCTGGAAGGATTTGCTTTATCTGTGATGTAAACTGTAAAAATGAAGATATTACTGTCTGTCTCACCCTCCTGAATATAGATTTTGTGACAGTCAAATAAAGTTTCACATATGAAAGTGCTTTGGAAAGTAAGATTTGATTTTTAGAAGTAATGTTAACATGCTGATTAAGAGCACAGACTCTGGTGCCAGGAATGCCCATGTTAAAACGTAGCTCTGCCATTTGCTTTCCTTATGATCTTACCAACTTTCTTGCTTCAGTTTTCTCATCTGTAAAATGGGGATGAAAATAATACCTCTTGGTAATACAATTAGTTTAGATGATAAGTGAAATGGGTTTAGAAGAGTGCCTGGTACATGCTAAATAAATGTTAGCTATTATTATTATTATTATTATATACCTATAAATATCTAATTATGAAGAATCTTTCATTATTTCAGTTTTCCCAGAGCACTTTACATTGAAAATCTAGCCAAATTCGCAAACCCACATCCCAACCACCTCTGTCAACATCTCCTATTGTTAACAGGAACAAACCTATCCCAGACCAAATTATCTTGAGCAATGCAGATGATCAAAGAGCTGCTAACTCAGGAGAAATCAAACTACACATTCTTTTCCTCATTGCCACCAGAAGACTAGAAATAAAATTGAGTGGACAAAATCAGAGTTGAATTACATGATATGGGGTTGAAAAGACTGTATTATAGACAAGTTTCAGGGAGTACTCATTAAGATTTATGAAATATCTTATCTTGGGAGAAAAATCCCCACAGTATTAATTATAGTACAAAGAGCCCCACAGGATTAAATCTTAAATGTACATGTGTATTCACCTTCAGGCAGTTCCTGCAGACTTTCATTAGCAGAACCCTCCTCTTAGAAGCTGTATGAAAAAAGTTCTAAATTGATCCTTTTAAAAGGTATAAGACCAATTTAATAAAGAAATTTAATTTCAGGCTGTCTTTGGTACAATGACAATAACTATGTGACTTTAGGTCCTGATTCCCAACAGAGTACTGGTCTTTCAATGAACTAAATATAAAGTCACTCTACTTTAGAAATGATTTTATTACTTCGATTCTAAACAGCCGCAGTGGCTGTGTTCTTCACTCTAACCATTCCAGTGGAGAATAAGAAAATCGTGAAGAAAATATGGCCCACAGGTAACCATTGTCATCTACAGACTAAGGTAAAAGAAAATTATTCATTCGTTCAAAGTAGTTATTGAATGCTACATTGTGTGTCAGGCACTGATTTAGGGAGTAGAAGTAAAACGGAGTGAGACTGACAAGACCCTCATTCTCTAGTTAGGAGAAACAAGTGATAGACACAGCTAAACAAATATATAAATGTGATCCTTTCAGATTGTGATAAGTGCAATGAAAGAAATAAAGGAAGAAATATTGTGAAGAATACCAGGGAAAGGCTGGGAGATGTAAGAAAAAGAGACAGGGAAAGGAAAAAAAAAAAAAAAAAAAACAAACACCCAATAATACTTTAAACTCATTGAACAGAAATTTTACATTTTAGACGTTCAGGCTTGATTACTTGAGATCTTTCATTTCATTCTTCTAGCTTTTCAGTCTTATTTAATCCTCAAGGTATCACCCTTGTTCTCATGGTTCAAGATGGCTGCAGAGTTCTAGCCATCACATCTGTGTTCCAAGCAGCAAGATGGGCAAGAATGAGGACAAGGAAACACCTCACCCCTTTGGAAGACTTTCTAGTATTCCTACAGGACACATTCTCATATCTCATCAGTCTAAGTCACTTGGTCTTACATATCTGCAAGAGGATGCAAAATGCAGCCCTTCAGTCATGTAGCAATGTATTCAACGAAAAGCTGCAGTTTTGTTAATTTGAAAGAGAAGATCGGATTTTCTGTAGAAAACCGACAATGTCTTCCATGAGGGCTCCTTTAGAATGAATGCATAGTCACAAATGATTTTCAGCAGAGATAGTGTTTGAGGTACAGCTTGAGAGATGAGGAAGAAGAAACATTTGAACAGCTCTAGGAAAAGCACAAGCAAAGTGGTGAGAGCAAAGACCCTGGAGTGGACATAAAGGTGGCTTTTTAAAGAAGGGGCAAAATGAGTTGAGTATCATGAGACAGGAGCAAGGTGGCCCAGGTGAGATTGGAGAGGTTAGCACAGCTGTATCACATAGGGCTTTTCCAGAGCAAAGGTAAATTATTGAGCGTTCTAAACAGACAGTGAGGCCTTCAGAGTTACAAGTTTGTAAGACTACTCTAGATGCTCAGTGGAAAGTGAAGAACCAAGAAGATGAGCAGATATTTAGAAAAAATGTATGCCCACTTTCCCCAAATCCTTAAGTGGAAAGCGTGAAAGGAAGGAAAGAGCAGCATTTATTGCTATTTGGGATATCTTCATTTGCCCCTCCTAATCCGCTGTCCACCTTTCTCTGCTCTGCCCTGCATCAATATCCACACTAGCTCTCTGGCTTCTTCACTAATTGGGGTAGGGTAAGAGTGGGGTGGGACACAAGCAGGAGATCGGGGAACAGGGGGAGAGTGAGACTGGGGTATTACTATGCTTATCTCCTTGTTGGGCTGCTATGGGCCGACTGGATCTCTCTGCTGCACCCAACTCCTGTTAGGTGAGCTTTTCCACACCTGCTCCCCTCGGTACTGGTAACCACCTCTCACCCATTCAAGGCCAGGAGTGGTAACAGCTCCCCACTGTTGCTAGCCCTGGGATGCTACACTCCCTTTCAGCTCCCTAAATGTTACCCTCACCTTTGTAAAGAGTCCAACAATTAGACATTCTCCAATGACTCAGTTTATTTTTTAAA
Organism: Galeopterus variegatus; assembly: GCF_000696425.1. Taxonomy (NCBI): domain Eukaryota; kingdom Metazoa; phylum Chordata; class Mammalia; order Dermoptera; family Cynocephalidae; genus Galeopterus; species Galeopterus variegatus. The sequence continues at coordinate 369,170 of NW_007726855.1, forward strand.
ATTTTTTATTGAAGCATAACTGATAATAGGTATTTGGGGGATACAGACTTGAATATCAATACCTGTGTAAAATGTGTGATGATAAAATCAGGATAGTTAGCATATTCATCATTAAAGAATGTTGACATGTCTTTGTGTTGAGGACATTCAATCTCCTCTCTTCTAGTCATTTGATAACGTGCAGTATCAATGACTCCAGGTAGTAAAAGTGCTATTTACTACTGGGCAAAACTTATATAGGTACTTTCAAAGTACCAGTTACATATTGCATGTTATCTGATTTAATCTTCAAAACAAACTTGTGGAATAGAGCTTATAATCACTTCTTTAAGCATGAAAATAATTCATTTTTGAAATATTAACTAGCTTAGAAAGTGGCAAGAGGGAGAGGTAGCTTGACATTCTATTTTGAGATCTTTAACCTCCTTTTGCTTCTAACTATAAAAATATGACTTCAGTATATTTTTCTTCTTTCCCTTTGTTTCAGTGCTCAAGTTCTATTCATTATTTTTACTTTCAGGCTATTTTTTTGTTTGTTATACACACTGCAGATGTGCATTTGTGGGACTTCCCTGTCAACTTTTTTGTGGATAGCCTGTGAAAATGAAAGCACAGAGAAGGCCATTTCTCACCCACCACAGGAACATAAGAGTAGTGAAGAAAATAAAGTTGAATTCTTGCAAGTGACAACCACAGATAATAGATACCATCCAACCAGGAATTTGAGAGAGGGTTTTAAATCAAAACAGCACAATATGCAATCAAATAAATAAGAAATAGGTGCGATAAAGGCTCTTTTCATCTATATATTTATCCACTCTGAGCAAAAGGTGCTGGCTCTGGAGAATTTGAGGTCCTAGAAATGCCAATTCTCATTGCTGAGCAAGTTTGGATGCTGACATGTTATTTCACACACCAAGCACTGGGCTGCCACTGTGGTCTCCTTGGCAGAATCTACCAAATACTTTAGAAGGCTGAGAAGAAGGGGTGCACATTTTCAACAGTGGTAAGAAAAATAATAAGACCCAGCAACAGAAGCATCCTTTGGAGTAGGGGCTGACAGATTTCTTTGACAGTAAAAGGGTTGAATGCTCCTTCACTGTAATACCAAGAAAGGCTGGATGGCACTTTTATGCTATGACAGTGATAAGCTAGTTAAGATTTATAAAGCCTCTTTCATTCTGAAGGAGACAGAAAGTGTAAAACCATAGAAAATACTGTGAGTTTTGCTCATTTGGTGCTAATTGCCTCAGCAACAAGACAGTTTATGGAGTCTGGAGAATATAATAGGCTTACATAGGGTATTTATCCTGCTTCTGAGTTAGCACATTCCTGATTCTGAAAATATGATATCAATTAATAGTATATGGTAGATTTTTTTTTCACAATATTCCAGCACATGGAACATCACACTTCTTTGTTTTCCTAAATCAAATTAAATCTGCTTCTGAGAGCCCCCAGAGCCACGATGGGATAGCAAATGTCTGTCTTTGTAGAGGAGCTGCTCTTTTCACCTTGGCTGTCCTGGATCCTGAACTTATGCAATTCTGTGAACTTGAGCAAGGGCCTTTGAGCTTCACTGCATCAGGCCTGTTACTCCTGGTGCTCTTTGCCTAAGGTCCCACAGTCCATTCAGAGAGACCTAGCTTCAATAACTCAGTGCTAAGCTGGCTTACAGAGCAACCTGCCTATGTATGGTGTCCTAGGCCACTGTCCTTGGCATTTGCTCCCCACCCCATCCCCTTTGAACACCAAACACTGTCAAAGGTACTGTCTATCCTGGATATTGAACAAAAGTGGAGCTCAGCTTCTATACCCTTGGAATTTATCACCCCTCTCCTCCTCTCTTTGGCCCCAAAGAAAAATGTCCCTAAGAAAAAATGCACTTTAATCCTCCTCGGTAGGTCTCTACCAGGGGCTGACAAACTATACAAGATCTAGCAAGGGCCAAATCTGGCCAACAGCCTGTCTATTTATGAACTGTGATCAAAAAAATGTTTTTTTCCTTTAAAATAGTTACATTTTTAAATGGTTACGTAAGGACCCATATAATATTTCTTCTCGGCCCCAAATGCCTAAAATATTTATGATCTGGACCTTTAAGAAAAAGTTTACCAACTCCTGCTCTAGATTCCCATACAAAAGCCTGGGGACCTGGAATCTCTCATTCAGTCTGAAACACAAAACAACTTAGTGTCAGCTAACTATGAGGAAATGAGGGAAGGAGGAAAATTTTATTTCAACAATTTTCTAAGAACTTGCTACAAGATGAGAAAACAGTACTGAATATCTCAACAAAGTATCTTGCCATAAAAAATCTTAAAAGTTCCTAAGGACAGGACTGCATTTTCATTTTTCTCATTCACTGTGCTTGAGGTCCCCTGATTTTAACCTGGGCAGCCCTAGATACAAATCTAGACTGGTGGCCACTACAAAAAATGGAAGACATGAAAATAAGTACTTGCCTGGTTTCCTACATCCGACCTCTGTGAGTGAGTCGGGCACTTAATCCATCCTTTGGTTATAACTCCTCCTCAGACTCTGAGGACACTATTTTCCTTGTACAGAATTAGGACAGTGAGGGATGCTGAGGCAGCAGTTTGGTGAATCAATATCATCAGCTTTGTTGCTGGAATCGCTCTGATGTTTGACCACTGGTGTAATAACAAGTTACTTTGATTCTTATAGTTTTATTTAAGTCAGATTTATTGATCTATAACTTAGATATGAAAAATTAAAAAGTATGTAGTTGTAAGAGTTTTGATGAATGTACACATCTATGCAAACTACCACCATACATGAAACATTGAACGTTTCTATCATGCCAAAAAGTTCCCTGGTACCTCTCTGCATTGAATCTACCCTTGATACTTCTGGTCCAGGGGACTGCTGATCACGTTCTGCTAGTGCAGTTATACATCAGATTTGAGTGCTCTAGAATTTCATGTAAATGGAAATAATATAGTGTGTATCTTTTTGATCTTGCTTCTTTGCCTCAGCAACATATTTTTTCCAGGTTCATTCATGTTATGGTCTGTATCTGTAGTTTGTTTATTTTGGCTATTCTGAATAAAGTTGCCATGAACATTTGAATGAAGTTTTTATGCAGACATACATGTTTCTGTCTATTTGGTAAAGTAGAATTGGTGGGTCATACAGTAAGTACATGTTTAACTGTATAAGACACTGCTAATCATGCTTCCAAAGTGATTTACTGTACTTTACATTCTTGTTAGTAATATTTGATAATTCTAATTGATATATATAGTGGGATCTCAATTTGGTTTTAATCAGCATTTCATTGACGGGGTATGATATTAAGTATCTTTTCACTTGTTTATTGTTTATCTTCTTTTGGGAAGTCTGTTCAAATCTTGTGCCCATTTTTTGTCTTCTTATTGAGATATAGGAGTTCTTTAGAGATCCTGGAAACAAATCCTTTATCAAATATATGCATTGCAAATATATTCTCCTAGTGAGTGGCTTGTATTTTAATTTTCTTAATGGCTGTCTTTCAAAAAGAAGTTTCTAAATTTAATGAAGTCTAATTTATCAATTTTTTTCTTTTATGATTTGTGCTTTATGTGCTTTACAAAAGAAAATCTTTCCTAAAATACTTGAGGTGGAAAAGAGGAGAGGAGGGGGAGAAGAAGGGAGATTAACAAGAAGTTAGTTAACAGATACAAAGAATGATTATGTATTGTAATGATGAATGAGCAAACTATCCTGATCTGACCATCATATATTGTATACAGTTACTGAAAGTCAACTTTGTACCCCACATATATGTATAATAAATTAACATTTTTTTAAAAAAAGATTGTTCCTTTTGTTTTAATCTTTACATTGTCAGGAATTGGCAACCTTTCACCTCCCTATATCTCATCTTTGTTCCAAATTTAATTGTCTTTTCACTTCCTGAAAGATGTCAGCTAAAAATTAGCTACATTTAAGAAAACATATGAGAAAGCAATTTAAATGAGTTAAAGTCAACACATAAAATAACAGCAGAATTAGTGTCATGCAAGATTGAGGTATTAGAATGATAATCTGAAAGAGAATGTAAAATAAATATATTTATGATGAATTAGAGTTAAATAAAGAAGTCAAAACCATCAAACACACACAAGATATTACATGAAAAGAATAAGAAGATTTAGAAAAGTAAATAAAACTTCAAGAAATAAAAAGGAATAATCACTGGACCTAAAAACTCAATAGGTGTGCTTCATATCAGTAAACACTGCTAAAATGAAATTAATAGATGGAGATTTTCTTACAGCACTTAGTAATTAATAGATAAAATAGACAAAAGTTAAGGATAAAATATTTAAACAGTACAAAATTTAAATAAAGTCAATCAAAAAATAGAAATTCTAGAAATAAAGTGCACAATCTGAATTGAAAAACTCAACAGAAAGTTTCAACAGCAGACTTAATAAATAAGAGGAAAGAATTAGTGAGCTTGAAGATACAACACAAGAAATTATCCAAGCAGAGCAGCAAAGTTAAAAAAAAGAATAAGAAAAAGTGAAACAGAAATACAGCAAATATGGACTCCCTCAAGCAAAATAACCTCAGCATAATTGGCATACTCAAAGGAGAGGAAAAAGGAAGAAATGTTGAAAGCACATTTTAGAAAATAATGGCTGAGATGACAGCATCCAGAGACAGGAAGCTCAGAGGGTGACTGTCAAATTCAATCCAAAGAGGAATACCCCAAGGCACATCATAATCAAATTAGCAAAAGCCAAAGACCAAGAGAGGATACTGAAAGCAGCAAGAGAAAAGAAGCATTAACTCTCAGTGAAGTTCCAATACTTCTCTCAGTACATTTCTCAGTAAAGATTCTGCAAGCCAGAAGAGAATGGGATGATATATTCAAAATGTTGAAGAAAAAAGAGTGTCAGCCAAGAATTCTGTATCAGGCAAACTAACCTTCAAATATGAAGGAGAAATAAAATCTTTCCCAGGCAAACAGAAGCTAAGAGAATTCATCAGCACTAGACCTGCATTATAGTAAATGCTGAAGGGAATTCTTCAATCTGAAAGAACACAATGCTAAGGAGCAGCAAGAGAACATATGAATTTGCATAACTCATTAGTAAAGTAAGTTCACAGACAACCTTAGAATACTCTGATGTCATAAGAGTAGTGAATAAACAGCTTACATCCTTAGTGTGAGGACTAAAGGACAAACCTAGCAAGACACTAACATATACAACAACTGTATAAGGGAAAGGCAATATTAAAAGATATATCTCAAAACAACAAATTGTCAAAAATTGGGAGGGAATGACGCCAAAGCATAGAGTTGGCTTTGTTTTTTTCTTTTTTCTTAGACATCAAACTTAAGTTGCTATTAGTCTAAAATAATTTGTTATAACTATAACATGATTTTTAAAGCCTCATGGCAACCATAACACAAAAACTTAGAAAACACATACTAAAAATAAGTAATGAAAAAGCAAAATGTAAAGTTAGAAAAAAGCACTGAACCACAAAGAAAGACAGTAAGACCAGAAAAAAAGAAAAAGGGATGCACAAAATAACCAGAAAAAAAAAATAGCACATATGGCAGCAATGAGTCCCTATATATCAATAATAACCCTAAACATAAATGGATTAAATGCCTGAATTAAAAGACACAAAGTGGGTGAATGGATTATAAAACAAGAACCAACAATATGCTGCCTACAAGAAACTCACTTAACCAATAAACACACATGCTGGCTGAAAGTGAAGGGATGAAAAAAATACTTCATGCAAATGGAAACCAAAAAAGAGCAGGAATAGCTATACTTACATCAAATAAAATAGACTTCAAGCCAAAGAAAGTAAAAAAAGATAAGGAAGGTCATTACATAATAATAAAGAGATCAGTTCAACAAGAGGATATAACAATTCTAAATATGTACACAACCAACTCCAGAGCACTCAGTTATATAAAGCAATTACTAATTACTTTTGGACCTAATGGGAGAGATGAACTTCAATACAATAATAGCTGGGGACTTTAATACCCCACTTTCAGCAAAAGACAGATCATCCAGAAGGACAATTAACCAGGAAACATCAGAATTAACCTCTACTATAGGCTGACCTGACCTAACAGACATTTATAGAACATTTCATGCAGAATACACATTCTTCTCAGTAGCTCATGGAACATTCTCTAGAATAGACCATATGTTAGAACACAAAACAAGTCTCAACAAATTTTTTAAAATCAAAATTATATCAACTACCTTATCCAATCACAATGGAATAAAACTAGAAATCAACAACGAAAGACATTAGAAACTGTGCAAATACATGGAAATTAAACAATATGCTCCTAAACAATGAATGGGTCAAACAAGAAATCAAGAAGGAAATTTAAAAATTTCGGGAGACAAATGAAAATGAAAGCACATCATACCAGAACCTATGGGATACAGCAAACACAGTTCTAAGAGGGAAGTTTATAGCAATAAATACCTACATCAAAAAAGAAAAAAGACTCTAAATAAACAACCTAACGTTACACCTTAAGGAGCTGGAAAAACAAGAATAAGCCAAATCCAAAATCACTAGGAGAGAAATACCAAAGATCAGAGAAGAAATAAATGAATTAGAGGTAAATAAACAAGAAAAAGTTGATGAGAACAAAGAGTTGGGTTTTCTAAAAGATAAACAAAATTGATAAACCTGTAGCTTAAACTAACAAAGAAAAAAAGAGAGAAGACTCAAATAAATAAAATCAGACATGAAGAAGGATACATTACAATTGATACCAGAGAAATACAAAAGATCATAAGAGAATACTACAAACAACTATATGTGAACAAACTGGAAAACCTAGAAGAAATGGGTAAATTCCTTGTAGTGGGTAAAGTGGGTAAATTACATGTACTACTTACTGAAGTTGAGTCATGAAGAACAAGAAAACCGAAACAGATCAATAATGAGTAACGAGATTGAAGCGACAATGACCAGATGGCTTTATTGCAAAATTCTACCAAATATTCCAAGAAAAACTAATACCAATTCTTCTCAAACTCTTCCAAAATATTGAAGATAGGGAATACTTCCAAGCTCTTTCTGTAAGGCCAGCATTACCTTCACACCAAAACCAGAAAAAGACACAACAAAAAAAGTGCAGACTGATATCCCTAATTAACACAAACACTGAGATCCTCAATAAAACAAAAGTGAACAGAATCTAGAAACACACTAAAAAGATCATACACCATGATCAAGTGGGATTCATCCCAGGGATGAAAGGATGGTTCAGTTTATGCAAATCTATAAATGTGATACATCAAATCAGCAGAATGAAGGAAAAAAAACCATCTGATCATTTCAATAGACACAGAAAAAGCATTTGATAAAATCTAACACCACTTTATCATAAAAACACTCAATAAATTAGTATAGAGGGAATGTAACTCAACACAGTAAAGGCCATATATGACAAACCCACAGCTAATATCATACTGAATGGACAAAAATTGGAGGCTTTTCCTCTAAGATCTGGAAAACAAAGATGCCCACTTGCCCCACTCTTAGTCAACATAATACAGGAAGTTCTAGCCTGTGCAATATGGCAAGAGAAAGCAACAAAGGACATACAAATCATAAAGGAGAAAGTCAAACTATCCCTTTTGGCAGATGACATGATCCTATACATAAAAACCCTAAAAAATCCACCAAAAAATTACTAGAACTAATAAATGAATTCAGTATTCTGACAGGGTACAAAATCAAGACACAAAAATCAGCCTTCCTGTAGGCAACAATGAAATAGCTGAAGAAGAAATCAAAAAAGTAATCCTATTCATAATAGCCACCAAAAACCAAAATGAAATACCTAGGAGTAAATTTAATGAATGAGGTGAAAGACTGCTACAATGAAAATTATAAACCATTCGTGAAAAAAACTGATGAGGACACAAATAAATGGAAAGATATCCCACGTTCATTGGTCAGAAGAATTAACATTATTAAAATGTCCATATTACCCAAAGCAATCTACACATTCAATGCAATTCTTATCAAAATACCAATGACATTCTTCACAGAAATAGAAAAAATGATCTTAAAATTTATATGGAACTACAAAAGACCCCATCTAGTGAAAGAAATCTTGAATAAAAAGAATAAAGTTGGAGGCATCACAGTTCCTGCCTTCGAAATATACTATAAGGCTGTAGTAACCAAAACATCATGATACTGTCATAAAAAGAGATAAATTGACCAATGTAACAGAAAAGAACAGACAGCCCCCAAATAAACCTACACACTTATAGCCTACTGATTTTCAACAAAGGTGCCAAAAATATACAATAGGGAAAGGAAAGCCTCTTCAATAAATGGTGCTGGGAAACCTGGATATCCACATGCAGAAGATTGAAACTAGACCCCTATCTCACCATACACAAAAATAACTCAAAATGGATCAAAGATCTAAGTTGAAAACCTGGAACTATGAAACTACTAGAAGAAAACTTAAGGGAAACACTACAGAAAATAGGAGTGAGTAGCTCTTTTTTTTTGACAAGAATACACAGGCATGGGCAACTAAAGAAAAAATACATAAATGGGACTACATCAAACTGAGAAGCTTCTGCACAGCAAGGCACACTATCAACAAGGTGAAGAGACAACCCACATAATGTAAGTTTTTGCCAACTACACATCAGATAAGGGGCTAATATCCAGAATATATAAGGAACTCAAACAACTCAGCAGTAAAACAAAACAAAACAAAACAAACAATAACCCAATTTAAAAATGGGCAAAGGACCTGAACAGACATTTCTCAAAAGACATACAAATGGCCAACAAGCACATGAAAAAATGCTCAGCATCACCAATCACCAGAGAAATGCAAATTAAAACCATAATGAGGTATTATCTCACTCCATCCAGTTATAATGGCTATTATCAACAAGACAAACACACACACACACACACACACATGCTGGAAAGGATGTGGAGGATAAAGGAACTCTCCTACACTGCTGCTGGGGGGAGTGTAAATTGGTACAGCCATTGTGGAAAACAGTATGGAGTTTCCTCAGAGAACTAAGAATAGATCTACCCTATGATCCAGCTATCTCAGTACTGGGTAGGTACCCAAAGGAAATTAAATCAATACCAAAAAGTCACCTGCACTACCATGTTCATTGCAACACTATTCACAATAGCCAAGAGATGGAATCAAACTAAATGCCCATCCATGGATGAATTGGTAAAAAGAACTGTGGTATATTTACACAATGGAATACTACTCAGCTATTAAAAAATTGTTAATGAAATACTATCATGTGCAGCAACATGGATGGGACAAGAAACCATTATGTTAAGTGAATAAGCAGGCACAAAGAGACAAACACTGCATGATATCACACACGTGGAATCTAAAAAAAAATTGTGCTCATAGAAGTAGGTTACCAGAGGCAACGAGGGTTGGGGGAGAAAAAGTGCTGGACTAATTGGTACAAAACTGTGTTATCTACCCTAAGTGAATCATTGTGGTGTATGCATGTATTGAAACAACATATTGTATTCCACAAATGCATATGAATAAATGTTATAATAAATTAAAAAAGTAAATAAAAAAAGAAATGATAGATATTTGAGGTGATATGTTAATTATTCTGATTTGATCATTGCACATTGTATACATGGATCAGACTATTACACTGTAAATATGTATCAATTAAAAATAATTTAAAAAACGTGAAAAACAAAACTGACAAAACTAAAAGGAAATAGACAAATCCAAAATGGTGTTGGACATTTTAACATTCTTCTCTCAGTAACTGATAGAACTGGTAGACAGAAAGCCAATTCTCTTAAAATATTTGACAAATCATTTTAAGAATGTTTGGTAAATGTAAGTTTCTTTTGATATTATATTCTCTAAGTGGAACATAAGTAGATTAAATATGTTACACACAGTTTGGTTTATTTTTAATTTCTTATTCTATTATAAGTTCTTTTTAATATTACATAAATAATAGACTGATTTTTTGATTATATAAACAAAGCACTTATATAGCAGTACTTATTCTTTTAGAAAATAATAATTATGAAAATAACATATTCTGAGAATTACACAATGGTGAGCAACAAAAAATTAACTTGAGGGTTTTTCTGGTATGTTTACTGTTTTGTTTTAAGTGTTTGTTACTATTTCAGTTAAGATCTTGTTTAAATTTCTATTTCTGGCAGTGTGTTGAAGTATGTAACCAAGTACAAAACCAGAAAACCCACCTGCAGCAAAACATCCAAAAATGCTGGAGAATATAGAATTTTAAAATGCATAGTTGAGCTCATAAGAAAATGAAGGAAATCTTCAGGAGATCCGGAAAGGAAGATGAAGTCAACAACTGCACTTGGGGTGGGATTAGAGTGGGGACTGGTTTGTGGTATCAAGTGGATCAGATGCAATAGCCACGTAGGGGCAGGAGACAAGGCCTTGAAACCTTCACAAAACAGTTAGTTGGTATTGGGTCTCAAAATGCTGCATGCTGGCCTAAATGGCAGAGTAGAAACGATTCATCTACCATTACGAGAAGAAGATAAAGGAGTTTTTATGTTTTATGTTTTTACCTGGAATTTGGTGTGAGAGAATTGCTTCTAAAATTGGAGCCATATACAGTTGACATTTGACTTTCCACTACCTGTATTTTTAAGAAAACTCTTAAGTAGAGATTAACAAAAGAACAGTTCCAGGTTAGTGATACCAGGGCACTTGGTGGAAACAAACACCAAATCCAGTTCTTGGGACACATCCTAAAGCCAGACTTCCCATGATTTCCACAAATAAATCTCCTAAAGATGTGCTCACAATCCAAAATTATAAAGCTCAAATGAAAAACAGTGGGAAGATAAAGTAAGCAGCAGGCTAGTCTCCCAAAAACCTCACAAAAAGCTTGTACAGGCTATTTTAACTGGGAAAAAATAATTTTGTAGTTAATTTAATTTGAACGTTATTTATTTCTTTGAACTATAGTCCTCTACTATATAAAAATCACTGCTATCTATAATAAAATAATAATGTTTTGAATTTATGAAAAGAAAATGTATGGACTTCACAATCATATATTTCCAATGTTGGAACTAACAATAATTCCACAAATAGTTCTCGGTTTTACAATATTCTTAGAAAGCTTTAATTCTTTCTTCTGTTTCTCTTGTTCTTGACATGCAATAGACATACAGACAATATCACATCTGATTTGAAAATAAAATTATACAAATTATTATTAATCTATGGTAAAGCAGGAATTAGAATTTAATTTTTGGTTTCTTTATTTGATATTAGGCTTTAGTGATTTTCAGCACATGTAGCATATATTTATGTGTGTGTGTGTGCTTTAAAATGCCTCTTTACAGACTGGATTTTTAAAAAGTGTCTGAGAACCAAATAAAACTTGGCAAAGAAATTTTCCACATTCTTAATGAAAAATTGTGATTTTTTAGCTTGTCTAATAGCCATTTATTCTGAAAGCTCAGTTTGTAAAGTATTATCTGGCTGAGCTCATTTACCTTCTTTGTGAATTATGAAATGATTGGTGCAACTTGGTAGTGACCTTGCTTATTTTGTATGAAGCACTTTACATCACCTGTATGTTAAGTGACTTAGGATTGTTTTATAACTGACTTCTTTTTCCAGTAGTACTCTCATTGTGCTTTGTACTCAGTCTACCGCTTTGATAACTAATGCGAGTTCAGTAGTTTCAAGGACTTCATGCATTATTTGCTGTGGACACAAATGATCTTGGCAGAGAAACAGAGAAAAACAAAGATAGGTTTTGCCCAGGGGTGTCTCTGGAAACTATGTGGATATAGAGGAAAAGAGATCTGAATAAACTCACTAAAACTGTGGTTTGGAATGACCCACTGTGTGAGCAGAATAAGAAAGAAAGGAAAGAAGGGCCGGCCCGGTGGCGTACTGCTACAGTGCGCCGCTTGGGAGCGTGGTGGCGCTCCCGCCGAGGGTTCGGATCCCACATACAGACCCGTTCCTGCTCACTGGCTGAGCGAGGTGTGGGAGAAACACCGAGGGTTGCGATCCCGTTGCCGGTCCCTGTCCGGTCCGGTACGGGCGCGACACTGAGGGTTGCGATCCGTTGCCGGTCACAAAAAAGACAAAAAAAAAAAAAAAAAAAAGAAAGAAAGGAAAGAAGAAGGGAAGGAAACACTCCAACTTTAGTACAGACGTAGATTGGAAGTCCCAGGGATACGTGAAGCTTTGTGGGAGTGATTATGGAATTTCCTTTCAGGACAGACATTGAGATTGTCAAATATGAATTTCAGCTGTTCTTATTCACCATTAGATGTGGCCCAGGTCTTCAAATTTTCTAATAGAGGTAAAAATACACTTTTAAAAAGAGATTTAAGTGATGTCATAGTAGGGCAACTCAGCCGTGATGACTTTACCAGGGCATTATTAGTGGGATTAGCCCAGGCTGAACTGTGGGATAGATGATGTGTGATTTCATGTCTAGAACATGCTATTTCTAGGACCATCCATATAGGCCAATCCTTCTGAAGAGCCCTGTCCATCAGTGCTTTTTCTGCCTTCTGTCATGAATACTTATTGAACGCTTATTGAACATTCTAGTCTTTAGGTGAGGTGTGCTGAAATTATAGCAGAGGGAAGATGCAGACAACTGACCAAGAATTTATAGCGAAGGGGGACCACTGCTGTGATGGGGAGGTGTATGGGGTGTTCTGGGAACACTTAGAAAGGAGAATTAAGAAAGAACTCCTGGAGGAAGTGATATTAGGCTGAAGGCTGGAGGAACAGAATTTAGTCAGGTGAACTGGAGGGGAAGGAAGTGGACGAATGCCCTAAGAGATATAACCTGGAATGTTTAGGGAAGGGAGAGAAATTGTTGCTCAGCACTCATCAGAACACAAGGGCACCTCCTTCAGAGGTGCTGTTCTCAAAAACATTTGCTTTTTAACTATCTGATGTTGGCAAACCAATGCTGACAGGTGGCTTTGGAGCCTGGCACTTTTAAGACGTGTTTAAGAATAAGTTCTTTCCAGAAGGTTATGACAACATTACTAGTGTGAAATAATTCTGCAGAGTACTTTTTATCAAAGTGGTTGAAACTTAAGTTCCAAATTTCATTTTGATGACTAATTCTCCATGGTTTCATAGACGGTGGAGATAAAATCTTCCTTTGTGACTCATTTTTAGAGTTTGTTTGGTCCCTCTATCAGTAGGCATTTAATAAGTGTATCCTCAGTGCCAGGCACTGTGCCAGTAGGCATTTAATAAGTGTATCCTCAGTGCCAGGCACTGTGCCAGACACCAGAGCTAAATAATTGGGTAGGAAGAGCCTTAGCAAAGATGACCACTTGAGATTTGCCACTGTTCAAACCAATTTCATGACAAGTGTTCTCTTGCAGCACTCAGTCCATCTGGGCATAGTCTGAAACTACTATTTCATTTTCTTCAAGTGATTTTTTCTCCATTTTGTTTCTGCCATATAAAACTTTCATTCATTTGTTTATTCATTTATTCAACAATTATCTATTAAATATTTATTATGAAATAAGACACTTTCATCTTTTATGGGCCTTACAGCGTATTATGGGAGACTCACAGAAATCAGTAAGTACAGTGACAATTATGCAATTAATTATCAATTAATAATGCACATGATAGGGCCAAGCCCGTGGCGCACTCGGAAGAGTGCGGCACTGGGAGCGCAGCAGCGCTCCCGCCGCGGGTTTGGATCCTATATAGGGATGCCCGGTGCCCTCACAGCGCTCACTGGCTGAGCGCGGTGCGGCCGGACACAAAAAGGACAAATAATAATAATATTAATATTAATAATGCACATGATAGGGCCAAGCCCGTGGCGCACTCGGAAGAGTGCGGCACTGGGAGCGCAGCAGCGCTCCCGCCGCGGGGTTGGATCCTATATAGGGATGCCCGGTGCACTCACAGCGCTCACTGGCTGAGCGCGGTGCGGCCGGTCTCAAAAAGGACAAATAATAATAATAATAATAATAATAATGCACATGATAAAGGTTGTCTTTAAAACTCCAGAAAGACCTTATGAGTGCTCCAAGTAGGACCTCTCTTACCTCTACCCAGAGAAGTCATGAAGGGCTGCCTGGAGAGATGATATTTGTCTTAAACAAATAGTATTGCTTTGTGTTTCTCTCAGAATTATAAAAGGGAGGAACTGGAAAGAACTAATTTAAGTATTGGCTAATAAGAAATGGAAGAATGAGGGAAATAGGTGGACAAGAAGGAAAGATTATCCTGGGATGGAAACTATACGTGCAAAGATATGGAGATGAGAAAGAGCACAAAATAGTTTGGCGTGGCTGAGTCCTGGGTGGGTGGTAAGATGTGATGGTGGGTATGATAGGTAAATTAAGCAGTGCTAGATAATAAAGTTCTTTCAATCCTCAGAACTATCAAAAGTAATAAATACTAGCATTATATAAATGTCAACTCAATATTTCCACCTGGCAACCTGCTTGACCTTTCAAACACACATATAAAATCAAACTCCTGTCCTTCCTCCTCCAGTCCGTTGCTTCTGCAGATATCTCTGCCTCGGTAAGTAGCATCTTTATATGTCCAGTTGCTCCAGTCAAAGTCATTCTTAAGTCATGTCATGTATCTCACCTTCAGTAAATTCTGCTGATTCTACATTCGAAATATGTCTGGAATTCAGCATGTCTGGCCACCTCCTGGCCTGAACCACCATCATCTGTGGTTTGGATAACTACTGTAGCCTGTTAAGCTATTTTCCTGCTCCTGTCCTGGCTCACCGTTCCCCCTTCCATTCTCAAACTGATAGTCCGAGTGACCCTTTTAAACTCTAGGATTATATCACTCTGCTCAAAACCTTGAAACAGACTTTCATTTCACCCAAAATAAAGGTGACACAGTATACGGATGACATGCCAATAAGATCTATGCCTGTATCCGTCTTTGACCTAATTTCCTATTGCCCTCCCAGTCTTCCACTTTCTTCCACCACTGTAGGCTCCTTTATTTTCTGGAACTCAAGCATGCTCCCATAGCATGCATTTACTTCCTTGCCATCCCCCCAGGTATCTCTATGGCTCCTTCCCTCTGTCCAGTCTCTGCCACAATGTCACAATCTCCGAAAGACTTTCCCAGGCTCCCCTATTTAAAATTACAATGCTTACCTACACTTCTGTTCTCCTTCCCTGCTTTACTCTTCCCTGTAGTACTTTATTTTTTGTTAAATTGTCTAGATCTTTCTAGTAGAATATAAGCTAATTTAGTATAGAGATTTTTTTATTTTCATTTTTTTTTTGGGGGGGTGGGAGAGTCATTGGTATGGTCTTAGTACCTAAAAAAGTTCCTGACATGTAATAAACACTGAAAAAATATTTGTCAAGTGGATAAATGGTATTTTACAAACGAGGGTCAAAGGCACAGAGAGTTTGAGAAACATGCTTGAGATTCCATGGCACCTGTGTGCCATGCTGATCTTGGCTGGCTATCTTACAGGTGATGGAGAAAATTTACAGAACTGAAGGCTTTTATGCTGGGTCATGTCTTTCTATAAATATTAGAGCTAAAATTAGAGTGGAGGACAGATTAAGATCAGTGGGACCCTTTAGGGCCTAAGAACACCGATACTCTTTGTTTTGGAAGGTGGCAGGAAGGTGACCCCATGGAGCTGCCTCACATGGGCTAGAGCTCTGGTCATCTCTGATCAGCAGGTCAGGGGCTCTTCTTACATTATTTTGCAGGGACTTTGCTTCTTCCTTCTTTCCTTCTGGGTCAGGAGTTCCCTTTGAAGCCTCAAATAGGGTGAGTAGGGTGAGAGGGACTTCAGAGTTTGTCTCTATTATGAGATGGACACCACTGGGCTAGACGAATCTTTGAAGAATTGCTTCTGAAAAGGTCCTCTGATGGTTTCACGGAGTTTGTCTTTTAGAGGTTCTACGGAGAGAAAAAAACGTTTACGATAAAAATTACCTATTCTGCTTTGTTTCGTAATAAATATGTGTGAAATTTAAAATCTCATTTCAAAGAGGAAAAAGCTATCCTCATTCAATGAAATTCTATTAAAAAAAACAATTGGAGAGAAAAGGGATTTATCTATTGTCAATACATCTTTAAGGAGGGAGACAAGCTTTGATGTAACTGATAGCTTGGTTATATAATAGTACAAGAACACAGAAAGGGCATGTGATGTATTATGCAGCACTTGAGACCAAAAGTTTGCTTCTCTTAAATTAGCATGAAAGTTAAGTCTGAAAGCTTTTGTTGAAAAGAGACTTTCTTTGTAATAAATCAGGAGGACCTGTAAAAGTTGTCCTCAGTAGGCACTTCATATAAACTTAAAAAAACCTGTTAACTCATTAGGCTTAATGGCCACCAAAGCATCCGGGATGCTACAGAAGCTAAACCTTTAACAAAAAACTTCACTTCTAAGGAGGTCTTACCTTACTGAACCTACAAAAGAGAAATTCTTTAAAGTGAAGATTAGAAAGCTGAGCTATTATGAAAGAGCCCAAACAGAAACTAAGTCATTCTTTACTAAGGGCAGTTAACTATTCCAGAGCTGGATGCTACAAATCGTGTATACGAGAAAAATCAATATCGGTCACCTGTTAAAAAATAAATCTTAAAAGACCAGCTCCTCAAAAAGATCCAGGAGGAAAAGCTTCTTAAATTGGGAATCTTTGTAAGAATATATCTGAAAGAGAGAGAGAGAGAGAGAGAGAGAGAGAGAGAGAGAGAGAGAGAGAGAGAGAGAGAGAGAGTGTGTGTGTGTGTGTGTGTGTGTGTGTGTGTTATAACTCACAAACAAAATATTCATCCTGGAAATGGTATGAATCAACAGAAAAAGAAATGAAGCACAATAATAGTATACTTGATCCTAGGGTCTTCAATCAGTAGTGCACAAATAAAACACCAAAGAATTCTAGTTCCATGGTCATGAATTCAATATAGAAAATGTAAAACTAAATGCCATCATGAGACATGATTGCACATAAGGGGGCATAATGCTTTCTGAACTCCACCTTAAATGCAGTACTAAGAATGTTTAGCTCCGTGCCTGGCTTATAATGAGAGCTCAATCACTGTCAGCCATCATAATTATCATCAGGTTAGTATACACCAAGCTTTGTGTTAGCAGACTTATATGCACTGTTTGATTTAATTGCATACATAAAGGCTAAAAAGGCTGAATGAAAAATTCCTTCAAACCAAAGTTGAGCACAAACAAATTAAAATCTCAAGAAATCTACTTATGAATAAAAAAGAACCAATTCCATATTTGCCTACAGATGATGCCTTTTATCTGACCATCCTAAACCACTGAATTGAACTAGGCATTGGGCAAATATATGGCACGGTTTACACTGATCATTTTTCTAATAATTCAGATAGTTCTTTTCTCATCTTTTCTTCTGGCATTGTGTTGTAAGCTCCCATTTGCCATTCAGAGATATACTACTTGTCTCTCTCTTGTCCAAGTTATTTGCAAAGATACTATAATTCAGTGTGGGCGACTTGGGTGAGTGCTACGGTTGAAATTATTGTTTGCCTAAGGTTTCATTTTGGAATCCTGATAAGTCATTTTGAATGTAAGCTGTGTACAGTATATTTCAATTTATTACTTTTTCTAAGTAAACTAATCTAAATTAAAATCTCACAGAATCAATACCTCATTTTTATCATAGAACATTCTGATTCTGCCTCCCAATCATTCATCTATCGTTCACTGTGGCTGGAAAATTTCTGACAATGAGGAGCTATTTTATATCATATTATGGAAATGATACGTTTGCAGCCTGTTGTTTCATATATATGGGCCCACACTCTACAGTAAATGTTGTATCTCCCTAACCTCCTCATTTTATTTATTCTGCAGAACATTCCCGTAACCCCTTATCATGAGGATTATCTAGTGCTTATTATGTGTTCACAATGTGCATGATTACAATCTGAAAATCGTCAATAAAAACTCTCATAATTTGTTTGGCTTCAGTTTCTTATTACAGTCATAGCCACTAGCCTAGACAAAAGGATAGATATTTTCAGGTTTTCCAAATGCTATTCGGTGTCCTCCCCAATGTATTTGTTTTGACTATTTCCTTCGGGTTTGTAAAGGTCTAGGGTTGACTTGGATATATTGCAAAGATTTTTAGTGCACATATGCCATTCTCTGAGTATATTTTCATCTCTGATGACCTAGAAAAGAACAGAAGCAAAAAACTGTGCAAGGGGAATTTATTCTCATGACAAAGTATTTAAAAAAAAAAAAAAGCTTTCAGGAGATTTATTTAGTCAGATCTCATCTTTTCCATTATTCTTTTATGTTCCACTTGTATTGCATAGTCTATGGCCAATCCATAAAAGAATAATAAAAAAGCCTCCTTTTTATGCAACCACGTATGAGCATGTCTGCAGAAAATAGATGATGCATATATTTTATGTCCAGAATTCCAAATGGTCACTCATATTTCTCTTCTCTCTCAGCTTTCAAGGTTGGGTTCATAGTTTTTCAAGAGCAAAAGATCTTTAATGTTTCATGAGGGCAGGGAATGTGTCTGTCTTATTCGCTGATTGGTTCTGGAACCTAGGATGGACCTGGATCCTGGCACATAGCAGGATCTCAGTATATGTTTGGAGGTAATATTTCTTCTCTAACTATTTACCATCAGTCAATACTTGAAACAGTACCCCTACCACTTCCGTTGCCTAAAATTCTGAGAAAGTAGTTGAGACTTACCTAGTAGGTTTTACGCCAACTTGGTCACGCATCATCAGTGTCTGTGTCCTATAATCACTAGCAAATGAGAGAGAATGTATGATTCATAAATCTGAAAAGATGAAAAGACAGTCACTGACTTCAAGATGTCTATAGTCCAGTTAAAGACAAAACAGAGATTTTTTAAAAAGATGAATGAGAACACGAGGCCAAATATGGTAAACGCCTAAGGAAATTAGGATAAAGAGATCCTATTGGGCTAGGATGGGCAGAGGAGGCTTCAGGAAGGTTTTGGACAGTATCTAAGCCCTGAAGAACAGGTGAAATTCATAAAATTGAGGAGGAAGAACATAGGGGTAAGGAAAGCTGAGAAAGAATGAGAGTTATTTTGGAGAGAGGAAATGGTGTCAGCTAGTGATGTTTGGATACAATCGTGAGTACAACACTAGCTAGTGATATCTGGATATAGAAACACAGAAAAAGGGGGTTTGTTCTCGCAAGTGTTCAGTAAAGCAGTTAGGCTAGGGTGTACGCAAATACCATAATTGTAATGAGAATTGGACAGACTCAGAATATTTCCAAAATACATGAATAATGATCATGTTTATGCACAAGAATATACCCATTTTCTGATTGCAAATGAGTCATTTGGCCAAATGTTGACTGAGAAATTATATTCACCAGTGGAAACAACAAGAGCTGAAAGCTAAGTAGAGATGACTTTCTCTAGTGCCCCAGGAAACAGATGGACTTTGAAGAGTTGTTCTCTATGGTCCATGTATTTCTCTCTTTTTTTTTTTTAACCAGCTAACAGCAGAAAATGAATAAGAAGGGGACTAAAAGCACTGGGCAGAGGGACATGCAGAAGAAGTAGGTACTTAGTGACTTGTGCAGTTAACTCAGCCATTCTATGGGCTTCCTGAGTATAATTCAGGATAACCACACACATCATCCCAAGATTTTCTCATCCAGGAAGCCAGAGGTGCTCACCTGCTGCTTCTGTGGCAGACTTTGCATTTGATGAAACTGTATATCCAGATCCAGAATGGAATCAGGGCCAAGCAGAGAGCTGGCTTCCATAGAAGTGCAGCCATGTGGCTTTGTCTGTCCCACAACCTCAGTGCATCTTGCTCTAATTGTCACAACAGAGAAGCCGTAAGATTTCCACTATGGAGGAGGGATTATTGCAGTCTGTTCTCTATGGAGCAATTTCGGTGAGGTTCAGGAGATTGTTTGTAGTTATACATCAAGATAGGGTCAAGACCATGCATTCCAAATTTAGAAATCTATCTAAAGATAGTAATCATGGGTATGTGCTACAATTTACAAACAGGGGGGTTGAAAATAGCAAGAACTTGCTAACTCTCACATACGCATCAGTAGGAGCTTGCTTAAGTAAAATGGTAATATACACACTCATTGTAAGAATAAATGTGCAACTCTTAAAAGAGGAAGAATGTCTATGAGATGTCAACTGATGTTCATTGAAGGAAAAAAAACCCCTCCTTCTTTAAGTACACTTGAGAAACACTGCATTAAACCAAGCTACTTGTTATTTGATTACTGTGAGAAACTTTAATAATACATGAAGGATGCCAGTGATTCCCCTAGAGGGAGATAGAATAGGTAAGATTTCCTAGTATCATTAACTTCCTTGGAAGTGGAGGATATCCTTGCCTAGTAGAGTATTTTGAACATTGTGAAGATCTCAAGAATTGTTTAAAGTCTGAGACAGGGGTTATGCTATAATTTGCTGTTTCTTGGTCTTGACAGGTCAAAGTGAGCAGCACTCAGCAAGCTCAAGTGAAAGCTAACTTTTTGTTTGTCAAATTTCTAATAGCTCTGGTAACCTTGGTGTTAAATTCTGGTATAAATATTCAGTCATTTTTTAAGAACAACACTTAGAATTTCTTAAATTAAAGTGAAAATATGTATTCTGGGCAAGAGCAACAAATTTTATTTAATCAGCCTTCCATCTATCACTGTATAATGTATGCAGTCTCTGTAAATGCATAGAAAGGTGTGCAAAGTGGAGCTGGAGCTGATGAATTATGGAAACCTTATATGTATGCTTAGTGCATTAAACACTTTCTACCAATCCTTCCCCTCAACCTCCCAGGAGATATGGCCCAAATAATTCTAGGTAAAAACATCCCTTTAATCACTTTTAATATTCAATAAAAGAGAGCACAATTAGTTAATATGCATAACAAATTAAAATATAATCACATTTCCCTGTGTGCTAAACTCTGCTGTATTATTATTTATAACAAGTCTGTTAACTAAGGGAAAAGATAAAAATTTGCTCTCAACTCAAGGCTCCTATTAATTATAAATATTGTTTATCTTATTGAATTGAATAATTAAAAAGTAATTCATAAGTTCAGTGCTTGCATCATTAGTAATATGGATCACATTTATCATCCACATTTATTATCTCCTGGAACTGGGAGAATTTTAACTTTCCAGCTGGTATTTGAATTTAGACTAAAAGAAGGGCCTCTATTTATGACCAAGGTATATGAATACACATACAAACACAAAGTATTAGTCCTTTACTTACCATGTGAGTGCAATATTCAATGGCTTATTATTATGAAGAAAATATTAAACTTTAGATTAAAAGATTTTGCCGAAATAAGTTGATTTTTCTGTAGTTGGTAACCATGAGAAATTATTTAATGAGTAATTATTTAATGTTCCAGTTTCTGTTTATTCATCTCCAAAATGTACCTACCATTCATTGAGCATTTACTATGTGCCCATCACTGGGCCGATCCCTTTACAGACTTTACCTCATTTAAGTTTTATGAGAAGCATATGTATTAGAATTAACAGATAGCACAGTATTACAATTAACAGGCAACAGAAACCCTGAAAGTTTAAGTAACTTTTCCCTATGTGACCTGGAGAATAAGCTGTGAAGGGTAGATTTCATCCCAGACCTATCAGTTTCTTTCTGATAAATGCTTTAAAGTGCTCCTTCTTGATGCACAAAGATAAAAATATTTGCCGCAACCATCACACAAGTTCGTGTGAGGCTTGTGGCAGACTGTCTTTTCTAAAAAAGGTTGCAATATATATCCCATTCTAGATGCTCTTCTTATCATGTAAGTTTTTAATTTTTTAATTTTTATTTTTTTCAGTATGGGGATCCGAACCCTTGACCTTGGTGTTACAAATTATCATGGAATGTTGACAGTCCTCCCTTGACAGTTGAGGTCTATGTTTCCCTCCACTTGAATCTGGACTGATTGTAATTTCTTGGACCAATAGAATGCAAGGGAAGGGACACTGACAACGTTCTATGCTGTGTCGTAAATGGCAAGATGAATTTCCTCTCTCTCTCTCTGTGACTGGAGGAAACCAGTCACATTGCTGGGATAACACTTAAGCAGCCCAAGAGAGAATCCCACATGGAGAAGAATTGAGTCTCCAAACTGGAAACCAGCACCAATTTGCCAACTATCAACCTGTAGATGGCTGTGCTCCAACTGGCATCCAACTGCAAACACATGAAAGACCCAGAGCCAGAACCACTCAGCTGAACTATTCCCAAACACCTGACCCACAGGAAGCATGGAATACACGAGACAATACATTGTTATTTTTCTAAGCCACTAAGTTTCAGGGGTATTTGTTACACAGCAATAGACAACACAAGGCTACAAATAAAAGTATGTATTTTGGGGTGTTTTATAAACTGTGAACAAATCACTTATGCATCTAAAGCCTGCTTTATACATGTAATTGAGTGTTTATACTCTGAGACAGGACATGTAGGTAAATATGCACTTTTAAATAAATAATTTAGGTTATGGCTGTGATACAAATAATCTAAACCCCTGTTACACCAAGTTTGCCGCAATGATATTTGAATTGCAGATTATTTAACAGATTTTCCATCAAGCAACAACTCTGGAAATGGGGCTTATACAAACAATAACCTCCATTTTTATTGTACTCTGCAGTTCACAAGCACCTTGAGCAAATATCATCTCAGAAACTAATTTGCCATTAAGCCAACAAAGCTTTGGCCTCTGGGCCCCTCAGTGATACAAGTCCTGTGTCTGTTTTTGTAAAATTTGCAAAAGTAGTTATTTAAATTGCTATTTCTTAAGACCAGTCCCTCTTTACTCTGACCTCCTCTCTGTCATGTTTCTCCCCCTGGCCTCTGACTTTGGAGGCCATGAGTATTTTGGGCAATTGGCTAAGATAAATTTGAACTGGAAATACCATTTTTGATGCTGTTGGTTTTGATTTTTGGTTTTGGTTGTTTTTTTCTGTGATGTATTATGATCTCTTTTCTTTTTCTAAATTTCTACATTTCTACCTGATTTTGTTTTTATAATTTTGTTATCTTTTTTCTTAAAAAAGTTTTATAAGTTTCAGGCTTCACAGAACCTGAATCTGCTCTTCATCAACTTACGTTATAATCACAATAGTCCTATGAGGTTGTTAGGGAAGATGCTGTTATCTCAATTTTATAATGAGAATACTGAGATTCTAAAATCCAAATTACTTATTCAAGGTCATGTAGTAAGTAAGAAACAAACAGAAGACTCAACCCCCAGACCTCTGATTCTAGTTCACTCTTCCCACTCTACTGGAAGTATGTACCTTTTCTACTTCTTCTTTCAATTTCCCACTGGAACTGATCTATCCTGTTTCCCTTTCTTTTACATCCTGTTCTCGCCTATCATTAATATGATAATGTGGTTCAGCTTCAAATAACTACAAATAATTGGAAACATTATCATTTAAGAGCTGCCATTGAAACTATAACCTTAGAAAGACTGGTGTAGGAATTTCAAGCACAAAGAGAGGCTCATATAGTTTAGATTTTGAATGCAGGACTTTTTCCAGTGCTCTTGAATCACATAATCCACCTGCACATCAGACTAAGAAAGGGAGTTCTAGGTAGGGCATACATTAAGCTCAAAGGCAGGAAGGTCTGATGATGTTGGGCTGTGCTGCCCTGGGTAGAGTTGTGGAAGGTATAGGATGAATGATGTTTCTCTGCAGATGACTTGTTTGGCACCATTTAGATACTTCCTCAGGGAATTGACCCTCAGCCTCATACCCTGTTAACCCGGCCAAGTTGTCCCCCAATAAATCAGAGCCATGCCTGCCCACCAGGAACCCTTCTGTCCTGGCCTCTCATGAGAAAGGGAGTACACTACATTTCTGCATTCTGGTGAAAACATAGTCTGTTTTGAAAGCTGAATTACTTCGTTAAGACCTCTTAGATCTTTCCACAGAGCTAACAAATCAGAACTGTGTTTGTTGATTTAGATGTGGGAAGAAATAAAGCTTTCCCAATGGCAAAACTGAACTGGGTAGAGTTGAGGTACCGGAACAATTGATTTCACTTAGTCTTAAATAATAATAATGAATGCTTAAAAGAGCTCTTCCCAAAATGTCCTTCAGCTGATAACTCATTTCCTCTCCTTTCCTCCTTCAGAGGCAGAACTTTAGGGGACTGTCTTTTTGCAGCAAATCTTAATGTAACAGTTAATAAGCAGACAAAGTGACCGAGTCCCCTTGACACGTGTCGATTTCCATTCAGCAAGAAGGGGGCGTAGGAAAGGAAGACAACGTACTTAAGTGAGATGTGTCCCCTCCTTCACTGCAAAGTGCATGCTTTGTCTATGTCATTAAGATTCTTCTTTAAGTTTCTTTCAAATCTCTCTCCAAAGGCAGCAAATTGTGGGGCCCTCTTTTTCAATTCCACTAATGGCATTTGTGCTAAAATAAAATTTCTCCCTTTGCTATAAATTATGAATATTATTTATTGTTGATATTTTACAGTTCATGTAAGATTTTAGTCATTTAATTTAATCTGTCTCAGGATAAACAACAAATAGGAAGGCATTAATAGAGCCAGCTCTTTTTCCTTTATTTTATTTTTAAGATACCCTAACTGGGACCCTTTCCTGTCTCTTCTTTGCTTTATCTACAATTTCTTGACGAACCACTCATTAAAACACCCATTAATCAGTGTATCATTTGTTCCTAAGCCTTCTTGTTCCTCTTACTTCTTAATTTTCTCAGAACTCCAAGTCTTATTC
Organism: Galeopterus variegatus; assembly: GCF_000696425.1. Lineage (NCBI taxonomy): Eukaryota > Metazoa > Chordata > Mammalia > Dermoptera > Cynocephalidae > Galeopterus > Galeopterus variegatus. The sequence continues at coordinate 393,972 of NW_007726855.1, forward strand.
ATAACAGTTTCTATTTTATTTTCCTTCTTTCTTTCTTTTCCTTTCTTTTTTTATTGAAACATAGTTGATTGTACATATCTGGGGGGTACAAAGTTGAATATCATTACCTGTATGCAATAAGTGATGCTCAAATCAGGATAATTAGTATATTCAATATTACACACTGTTGAATCTCTTCCCTCTTTCTACAGTGAGATTTAAAATTATATTCACCAGTATGTTAGGGAGCTGCTCCCAGGGAGAGGTGAGCACAGACCTCACTGGACTGGACTGGACGTCCTGAGTTCTGGAAACAGCAACAGGCACAATACCGCTGCCAGGGCCAGGGCTTTAGAAGGAAGGAGGACGTGAGAGAGGAGAGAGAAGTGAGTGGAGGGAATGGCCGAGTGATGGTGTGGCACCGTGTGGACCCTGACAGCAGGATCTAGGAGAAGAGACTTGTGAGTAGCCCCCGTGAAGATGGTGCACAAGAAATTTTAGGATGCTTTTCTGTGATTTGCTGTGTTCCTTCTTCAAGGAAACCTACAGTAAAGAGATACTTCATTTTTTACATTTCCTGTCACTGAGGTGTGCATGTGTGTGCGTGTGTGTGTGTGTGTGTGGCACGGGGAGTGCAGAGACTGCAGTAATTGGCTTCTAGATAGCCTAGGAGCATTCAGAGGCAGTTCTTTCTATCCCCTTGTCTCCCTTCACAGTCTTTACCCAATTTCTGCCTACAAGGCAGCCCGACCCACTACAATAAGGAAGAATTCTGCAGTAGACAAGGAGTGCTTCAGGTTAGACTTCCATTGAGAGTCTATTGTAGAGACATAGTATAGATGGTTCAGTGACTGCATTGGGCACCATTATTGTGTTGGCTTAGACTTGTGGCAGCAGGTGAGATTTCCTTGCTGCAAACATTGTTCATAATATTTAGGAAAAAGTGGGGATGACCAATGCTGCAAGGTGTGAGTGTGATACCTCAAGTTCACAGCCACGTTACACTGACTCCCTCCTTCACTCTCAGGGACTCTCTTTTTCCTCTCAGGCAAAAAAGGCTGGTAAACAGTGTCAGCTATGCATCACTGCTGGTGCATAGATTTGATCACTTATGTTTCTAGAACAAAGCTGAAGTCTTTCTTCTCATCAGCCTTTGTGAATCAATAAATAGGAAAGTTAATTATAATTGTGTTCTTCTATTTACTTGTGTGTATTGTCGCCCTCTTTTCCATGACATAAAAAGTTGTTTTAAAAGGGAAAGGCCATAGTAAAAGACCCCTGGGATACCTACAATCTGGGCATCATTCACTGGCTAGGTGCAAGTAAAGGATTCTATGTGTTGCATTGACTTTAAGAGCTGGAAAGAATTTTAGCAAGTGTCTGCCTAGTGAGTTTAAGACGTGCCTAGCTCTGTAACTACTGCTGGTGCCACACTGGCCTTAGCCACGCGCGTCACCCCCTCCCCTCGAGGACTGCCAAATTGCTACTCTTATTCTGTCTGCTTCATGTGTTCACCTATTCGCAGTTACCTTGGTGAAGTCATTGTTTTTCTCTTCTGTATTTTTAGCTCATTATAAAACTTGCAGCGGGGCGACTATCTCAGATCCAGTTTTTGCTTTTCAGAGTTTGGCAAGCCTTGTTTTGGCTGAGTATGTGGAAGTAACTTTCAGCACGCAACAAGATTTCTTTTTGCCTTCTTCAGCCAAATATAGGATGAGACTTTGTTTTTTGTTTGTGAGCTTATATGCCACCACGTATACCTTTATCTGGATAAACATACAAATACACACATGCCGTGCACGTGTGTGCACACACTTCTTCCTAAGTTAAATTGTTTAAAAACAGCTTTAATTTGGTTAATTGATAAACAAAGAACTGTGTGGACTTAATGTGTATAATTTCATGAGTTTGCACATAGGTAAACACCCATGATACCATTACCAAAATAAAGATAATAGACATATCTAACACCTCCAAAAAAAAAAAGAAAGATGTGTCTGGCTGATCAATTCTTTTTGTCAGACAAAAGTCTTCAGCCAGAGCCTGATATGTGAGGTTGAAGCTAGTGGATGGTCCCTACACCTGCCCTTCCCTGACTCCATCCCCTCCCCACATAGCTGTGTGACTTTGGGCAGGTCGCTGAACGTCTCCTTGTGTTCTCTTCTGCCAAAAAGGGGAGATAGAAGGGCCTGCTGCATAGAGGTGCTGTGAGGATTAAACAATATGGTACATGAGAAACCCTTAGCACCATGCCTGGAAAATAACAATCCCTAATAAGTGTCACCATTTAGTTTTCATTACTGATGGCACAAATAAGACTAGAGACTGTCTCACTCTGCTTCTGTGCTCTGACATTTCTCTACACTGAAATAAGTATACTCGTTTTAACTTTGCTTCTGCCTCACTGCTGCTTTCTCCATTGCGGATTCCTAGTCATAGCGCCGGCAGCCCAGGCCAGGCAGCAGTCCCCACCTGATCTCCTCCCCTATTAGCACACTAATGCATGCACGTGCACACACACTAGTACACACACGTGCACAGATGCACACATTGACTGGGTGCTGCCAGTGCAGGCGGGACAGCTTTAAGCTGTCTTATCACTCAGTAGTGTTCATCCGGTCTCCCTCTCCAGTGGTGTCACCATCTGTCTGTCTCAGCTTCAGTCTGGTGCTCTTCCCGTTTGCCTTTTAGAGTGAGGTTTTCTCTGTCCTCATGTCCCCTCCACTTTAAAAAATCTTCTGCCTTTTCCTCACCTTGCTTTCCTTACAAGCTTGTCTTATCTTCTTTGTCTTCCTCTCTCCCACGCTTGTCTCTTTACTGTCAGATGAGCTGACTTGATTACATGCTTGGTTCTGTTTCATTCACCTCTACCCAGTGAGTTCTCTCAGTCCCTGCCTCATTCTGGAGGTTTGAGTCTGGGACTGAAGTACATAATAATGCATATGGCAGTATCGTCATCTCACATCAGGGTCTGAGGGCCACCCAGGGCACTGCTGGAATAGATATGAGACCCAGGTGCACTGATGGTGACAGTATGAGGGCCCTAATCCCTAGTCAAGGGCTCTGCAAGGCCCACAATGATGTACTACTGGCTGAAAGAATGTCATTTGGAAGCTCCAAGTCTGGGCAGGAGGGCAGTAAAGTCATGGTGCTCAGTATAATTTTAATTTCCCCTGAGTAACCCAGAATGAATTTTGTAATTTGCAATATTGTGAATTTTGTTAACATGTGGGGAACTAAAACACTGTTTATGCAGTGCTCTCTGGCTGTCTTTCTGATTGCTAATTCATCTTCTCACTTACAAGGAAAGCAATGTATTCCAGAGAAAGCTTTTGTCTAGACAAGCTCTAAAGCCAAAGCAAAGGCTAAACTACTAAGGATAACGGGTTCAGAGTGAAAATGTTCTGCTTCCAGGAGAAAGTAAATCTATGGATGCAGAAGGAGTTACGTTCTCAGGTATAACAGGGATAAATCAATGGGCCTTGAAGTGAAACCTACTTTTCCAGACTCTCTGGTCATTCAGAGCAATTACCATTGCACCATATTTTTCATTGGCCAAAGATAAAACTATAAACTCTCTTGCTAAAAATCCATCAACTAGAGACTTTTATTAACCAGAAATTTCTATTATTGGCACTTTGCTAGTAAAATTTTATGTATATTATGTATAATGTATATATAACTGCATATAATGATATGATATACAATCATGTATTATGGATGTGATATATACTATTATATATTATATACAATATGTATCAATGTGTAACATAATTATTTAGTGCTTTGCCAGTAAAATTAAATATGTAATAAGTAACATGTAATGCATGCAGTTATAATAAAGAGCTCCTATTTCAGTTAAATTATGAAGCACATCTCTAATAATTTAAGAAATTCATTCATCATTTCAACAAATATTTAAGAAACTTCTGTATGGAATACTAAATTGTGGTTCACTAGTTCCTATGTTAAGGATATTTTACTGCATTTTAATAATGTAAAGATTTGTGTGCATATATAGGATCAGATTTGTGTTTTCTTTCTTGCTTGTTGAATACCGTATATTGAATGATAAGGATGATTCAATATATATAGTTCGTATAAGGTACATCTGCTTCTTTTCTCTGCCCAGCACATCTTCCCCCTTCTTCTAAATAGTAACCCAATTTACCTTTGGGGAAATATCCTTTCCTCATTGCAAGCAGTGAAATAATACATATTTAAAGGGTATATATTTAATCAAATGGCTTCTACAATAATTTACTTATTTTTCCTCTAGGATTGTTTGCAAGTCATGTGTTTTTGCCTCCTCTTCAGTGCATCTCACCTTTCTCACAATCGATTAAATTGAAGCCATTGAGACAATGCTTTTTTCAAATTCACTATCTAAGTGGTTTTCTTACATCTCTGCCAGCCTCTCTGGTCCTCTCCCCAACTTCTGCTCCATGAGAGCTCATTATTTCTACTGTATTTGGTTTTCTGGGGTCTCTGTGGGTTACAGTCTCCTCAATCGGAAGGGCAAAGAACAAAGGGAATTAATAGGAGTATGAGACACACTTCAGCCTGTTAAACAAATATATAAGTCACTGAGGCTCCCCTCTTCTGCAATTTCTAGATAGGTTTAAGGAAATACCTGAGCTATCTTTTCTTCCCAAGCTGGGAGATTCGGCCACCAGGCTGGCCTGAAGGAGTTCATTAAACAGTGTCACCTATAACCTAAGCACACGGCCTGCACCCCATAACTGTGTCTTAGAATGAGGTGGCAGCATCATTAATCCATGGGAAAAGTGTGAAGCTTTAATAACATTTTCTCTCTATATTGTGAGTTTTACATCCCAATGACTTTTTGGAGGATTAATTATAGTTTTCTCTAAGAGTAAATCGTGAAACTTGGTAGCTCAGCCTACTTTGCTTTAGGGATGATTCTCATTCGGCTAAAATTAAAAATTTAAATAGGTGTCCTAGGAGCCCAGGTAGCTTAAAAACTGCCTGGGTCTTCTTTGCAGCTGAGTTGCTTTCTCCAAGCTCCCATCATAAGAACCACCCATGACTGAGATACTGTGGAGACCTTCTCATACACACTTTGTTAGTATTTCCCTTCTCCACCTCCTGGTACAAAAACTGGCAATTAGATGGCCTCTGGAAAGACAACAATGTCATCCCTGGTTAGGGACTCCACCAAAGTGTTTCCTCATTCATCTGTAAATAAACCATTTTTCTCCAAATTTTTCTGATGTGATGCATTTAATTCTCTCCCCCACTTGTTTACATGTTTTTCACATAATTATATAAGATATTGGAAAATTGAGAATGCATGTGTAATTGTCTCATTTGAAAAGTACTTGGTTTGGGTTAAAAGATAAGTAAATACCTCCCACTTTTCATCCTATCAACCTATATACCCTACTGACTGGGAGTGGCTTCTAGAAGCCTGCACTAACTTTGGTTTCTCTGGAAAAGAAATGGGTGTTTTTGCATCATCTGCATCTAGACATAAAGCTTCTTTGTACTACATTGTCAATGAATTCCTGAAATAAATATTGATTTTATCTCATTTTCTAGAAAAGATCTAATGATTTGGAATCAGATGTCATGCATTTAAATTTGGACTATGCCACTTACTGTGCAACCTTGGGTGGGCTCTTTATCTCTCTGTGCCCCAGTTTTCTCATTTGAAAATGGGGACTAATAATAATGGTCATAGGGAGATAGTGAGGATTAAATAAGGCAGTCTGTGAAAGTGCTCACCTGGCTTGTAGCTCTAGTAAGTGCTCAGTTAATGTTAGGTATTAAATTGCTACAGGAAACACTGTAAGTGGATCTCCATCCTTGACTCAAACATTTACCAAGCATCTACTGTTCAGGCTTTTCTTGTCTCTGGGCTACAATTATGAAAAAACTACAGTTTCTATCCTCAAGGAGAAAGCAGTTGGACCCGGGGACAGCTGCACAATCAGTTACATAGATTATAATACAGGTAGAGATAGTAATAGCTACTAACATTTATTGAATCCTTAATATTGTATGAGATTACCTTATTTAATATGTTCAGAAACTTATGAGGTAGGCACTACTGTTTTATTATAGTTCATATGAGGAAATTGAGGCTTAGGAAAAGTAAGTGACTTCAGATCTGTCAGACTGCAGAAGCTATGCCTTTCCCCATTTCTCTTTACTGAGTGCTGACATAGGAACACGTACCACATGCAAAGGGTGCCCACAAACAGAGGAAGTAATTCTGTGTTTTGAAAACCTGTGAGGAGGAGATTATGTATGGATTGGGTCTTGATAGAAGAAGAAAAAATTACCAAAAGAATGGGGTGGTGGTGGTGAGGAAAAGCCATGTGGTGTGGATGTGACAGGGCAGGACCATGGATGCAAGGGATGGGAAGGGCTGATGGGAATGGCCTGGTATATTACACCGAGGCACTTAGATTCTGTTCATGTGTTTGAGAGAGGTTTTTAAGAAAAGATAACATGTTATCAAACGAGGCTTGCCAGTGCCTGGCCTAGGGGAGACTTCTGAACAAATCTCAAGAATAAAATATAGGCCACGAGTCCTCTGATGTGGAGAGGAGGTGTACACAGGGTGTTGGGGCAGCACATTTATTCATATGACTATTCGATGGCTTTCTGTCTCCCTGTCTGGGTTACTGATTTTATAAGTGCAGTGCCCATGTTAATTTTGTTCACTATTTTAATTATAGAACCTAACATACTACTGGTACTTAGTAGATGCCTGATCCATGCACATTGCTTAGAATTTTGTATGACTAGAAGCTTATAAGAGAGACCAGACATCATCCATGGTCAGGAGATCAAAATAAGGAAATCCTTGGGCTGGGCCTTGGAGAATGATGAGATGCTAACAGGTAAGTGGGGCAGGAGAGGGGTGTATTGAAGAGAAAAGATCGTTATGCCCATATGCATGGTGGCATGACAGGATACAGTGCATTCAGAGAACTCCAAGTACATTGGTCTGGCTAGGACAGGGTTTCTCAGCCTTAACAATATTGACGTTCTGGGCTGGATAATTCTTTGCCGTATGCAGCTGTCCCATGCATTGTAGGATAGTTAGCAGCATCCCTGGCCTCTACCACTAGAATTCTATAATATCCCCCTCCTGCTCCTCCAGTTGTGACAACCAAAGTTGTTTCCAGACGTTGCTAAATATTCTTCAGAAGGCAAAATCCTGACATTCCCCACCCAATTCAGAACCACTGCCAGGGCTTTGTGAGTGAAGAAAAAAAGTATGAGGACGTCACACAATGTGCTGCTAGAGAGAAAAGCAGAGGGGAGAGTTTAAAAGACATTGTATGTCATGACCAAAGAAGGTGGGCTCAGCTTGAGTGCAGGGAACAATTCCTGAGGGATCGAAGCAGAGCAGCATTATTGTGTTTCAGGAAAACCACCTGGCATCTGTGGTGTGCGGGGAGTCAGGCTTGCCTGCAAGGAGAACAGGCCATTTCAGTCCTCCAGGCAAGAAAAGATGAGAGCCCACATGGCGGCCACTGCAGGAGGATGGGAGGAGAGGTGAGAGCTGCTTGGGAGGTCGAACCAACAGAACGTGGTTCTGAGCAGATCGTGTCAGTACAGGTGAGATGAAAGGAAGCCTTTCAAGGATAAAGGGAAAGCTAACCAGAGACCATTCTGTGGAAACCGAGCACTTAATTCACAAGAGGAGGCTGCTAATGACACGAACAAGCTGAAGTGAGATTCCAGCCCTGGTGAAGAAAGGCTGCCTGAGCAAGCAAGAGTGGATGCAGGAAAAGGCTGGCCGTGTCTCCGAGTGGCTCCAAGAGGAGAGTCACACTGCATCGAAGGGTTCAGGCAGAGGGAAGCAGATGGTCGTCGCACTATCCTCAGTCACTTGACAAGCTGGATAAATAATTGTCACCAGAGAAGAAATAGTAAAAGCAGGCTGTTGCCAGCATGAGCTGCTGCCACGGCCTTTAGTTCAGGGCACATTTCTGGAGGCAAGGGAAAAGAAAAGAAATACAGAGGGGTGGGGGGCAATCAATTAGCCCCTCACAGATGGACCTTCAACCTGGAGACTGTTACTGTTGCTAGTATGAGAGGAAAAGTAAGATGGGAAGAGAAATGACACAGGGAGGGTTGTGTCCAGCGTTGTATGAGATAACCTCACAGTGGCCAAAGGGATCATGGCACTGCTGGGAGGACAGGGCAGGGACCAAGCCAGCCAGGCCTGTGCCTGGGCGCTCAAGCCTAGCTCTCCTGATGGCGTGCAAACTCAGGTTTACAGAAACACACTGAATCAGGGACGGGCCCAAATTCCACTGACTGGAGAAACCCACGGGAGATATGTGGGGTTCTGGTGGTGGGTGAGGAAGAGGTAGGTGGGTTATCCAAAGACAGGCTGTCTTCTTCCAGTTAAACATATTATTTCCAGAAGTATATATTATGCAAATTTATATTTTGGAGTACATATTCAGCACAATTGGCTGGATCAGAGAAAGGAAAGAGTACAGAAAAGAGAATAATGCATAATAAGATGTGATGAATTATATGAGAGACTTATGCCAGACTTTGGCTTTAGACAATGCTCAACAAATTGAGATGGAGAAGGCAGGAGAGAGGAGGAGAAAGAAGGAGACAGAGGAAGAGGAGGAAGAAGAAGAAAAAGAAGGCAGATGTAAGCAAAATCATCATATGGTTTTAATCAAAAAGAATATTTATCAAGCCAGAGCCTGAGGCAATAATTTGAAAGTTTGCTAATGGCTCTTTTATCATTCATAATTGAAATGTTATTGACATTTCTCAGGCATCTAAAGATGAGTTTAATTTATTTTCATCTTTTCCGAATTTGATATCAATAATACCCATGAAGCTACACAGTGCCAAAATGAAAGTTCAAAAGCAGTTGCTATAAATAAAGAAATGACTTGCATGTCTGATAGCTCTTTACATGATTTTATTTGATCCTGACAATGGTCCTATGAGGGAGGCAGAGGATGTGTTATTATCCCAGTGCTTTTTCAGTACATATGGCCGTATAGACTTACAAAGCCTGCTGAGTCTTCCAATCTTTTCCAGCCAGGGGTGGGAGGGTCTGGATTAAAAATCAGGTCTTTTGATTCTCGGTCTAGTGTCCCTTCTGCTATACCACGATGCTTGCCAAAAGGAGGCAGGTTTACAGTCAGAATCACAAACCCAGAGCAATGCTGAGAATCCCCTTGTTAGTCGCTCGACCACGCCTTTAGATGATAATTAATACAAAGTCCCTTTTCTCACTTAACCAATTTGCCTTTCAAGCAACTTATCCCACTCAAGCCATTCCTGCCTGTATGTGTCCTATCTGATTCTCTTCATTAGCCCATCTCCCTTCTTTAAGACTAGCACAGCTCCTCTCTCTAGAAAGGTCTTCTTGATTAATTCTACATTAACACCACTTTTAGACTAAAAGCTTTTTTCATTCTTAGTTTGTACCATGTTGGGTTGCACTTTTTTTTTTTTTAAATAGCAATTTTAGCTATAGTAAAGCTTGTCGATACACTTTTTCGTAGTGGAAAAAGGTTTTAAAAATGTTACTTGAATAATTTGAAATTTCTATTTTGTAGGTAAAAAAACGTTGAATCCCAGCAATTTCATATGGTTCGGTTTATCTTAGCCATCATTTTGTGAAGACTGTTTTCTTCCAGTTTTGCCTTCCTCTCATAAGAAACTATGCTGGTCTCTCTGAGCTAATTGCTTGCCTCAGCCCCAAATAAAAAAGGGATAAGAGAAAGCAGAGGATAAATATCTTCTCTGCCTTTTAGGTCTCAAAAACCTGGGCCTTTAAGTGAAGAAAATGGGAACAAAATAAACAAAAATTGGGGGATAAGAGCAAGACCTATTCATCCACTTGGCTAGGAGGGAGAAAATAATTAAACAGAATAGGGAGAAGGTGGGGGAGGGAAAAGGGATTAGAGCAAACTGTGTGTATGTGTTTAAATGGTCAGAGACAAAAGAGCTGGACCTGAAGGGATCACAAATAAAGAGAAGATCCAGGTGTGCAGATCACCCAGGTTCCTCTCTCTCTCTCTCTCTCTCTCTCTCTCTCTTTTTTTTTTCTTTTGGGTGACTGGCCAGTATGGGGAATCGAATCTTTTACCTTGGTGTTACAAGGCTGCACTTTAACTAACTGAAGTAACCACCCAGCCCTAACCTAGGCTCCTCTCAAGACAACACTGCCCATCATCAGTGGATAGATGCCACAGGGAAGCTGAGCCAGCACCTAATGTCTACGTGGATGGTGAACACCCAATGGTGTCTGCCTCAGAGCTACATTTATTGACCTTTGATAGCCACCAGTATGCTGCTTTTTGATCACCTCAAAAGGAATGACTCCTCTCTGTGCCCTGGAACCTAGTGTGGCTCCTATCTACTTTTGTCCCTATAGGCAGCCCCCTGTTGCATCCAGAACCCCAATCCCAGGCATTATCTACTCAATACTTTTGCAATGTGCTTGACAAAGTCATCCAAAGCAGAAATGTCTTTACAGGACACTATTCCCACCTTGCACTTGCATTTAAATTTACAAGGCCCAAAGTACTTTTCTTTCCCATTTTTCTTTGGAGTTTTCCAACAGATTTTTCAAGTAAGTAAAGGAAACATAGATGTGCTAAGCATAAAACTCTTTTTTTTTTTTTTTAACTTTTCTCCACTGAATCTCCATCAAGGGATACTCCCTACCTATCAGGACATATGACATTCTCCCTTATTTCAATGTTGTGTTCAGAAAAAGGGAAGAGACCATGATAACTGTTGTGTTCCAGGTGCTTCAAGAAGAAGAATCTGGTATTGGTGTGCTAGATGGATGAAGTGGTGGGAACCCAGGTCTAGGGAGGCTTTTGCAATAAGCCAGGTATGGGGTAAGCAGATAAGTGATCCAGATATGTTCTAAGGTGTATCATTGCACCAGGCCTTAAAAATGATAATTATTTTAGTGATTTGTTATCTAAAACCTGGGCTAGTCACTAAAGCAAATAATTTACTCACACATTTCTCATTCTTTGGGGCCCAAAAAATACTGGGCTAGAAAAGATTTACGAGACACATTTAAAACCCCGAGAAAGATTATTGAAAGAAGGAAGATTAATTTCATGGTGACTACTTCCTTTTCACTGACATAGTCTCCCCACTCTTTAAACTCCTTCCCATGAGGCATCTCAGCAGCAGGTCCGAACCCTCATCTAAACAGGAATTGTAAAGGTCTCTGGCTTCATAGATATTGGTTAATAAAGCAAAAATTAATTAACTTTCAACAGAAGCTAGAATGGAAGAAGTCAAATGTGGAAGACAGTGTAAAACCTCCAATGTTTTCATGGGCTTTGAAGGTAAACTGTTGTTGAGAGACTGCTCAAGACTGAGCTGGTCCCTGCTCAGGAATCAGTGGGCTGTGAACAGAACCCAACTTACAAAGCCCTTACATGTTGTTTCTTTTTACTTTCATTTTTCTTTACTGCCCAGTTGCTCAAGCCATAAATTGGACGTTATCCTTATTTCTCTTCCTCTCCTTCAACACGCACGTCCAATCAATCACTAATTCCCATAGCTCAGTGGCTCTCAATTTTTAGCATGCATCAAAATCATCTGACAGGCTTGTTAAAACACAGATTACTTGGCCCCAGCCCCAGAGTTTCTAGGATAAGGCTTGAGGATTTTCATTTCTAACAAATTTCCAACTTCTGCTGTCAACTCAGAGACCGCACTTTGAAAACCACTGCTGTGTATGGATTCCTTAGCATCTTTCACATTCATCCATTTTTGTCTATTCCTGTGCTGACTAATTCAGTTCACGATTGTCCATCATCTGTATTATGGCAGTGACCTCCTTTCAAAAAGAAATTAATTCATTAATTCATACCCCTGCTTAAAGCTTCAGTGGTTTTCTAGAAACTGAAGGATGATGTCCACATGAGACCTTCCGTAATCAGTCAGTCTTAGGCCTACATCTTTAAACTCAGCTTTCACCAGACCTGCCCTGAACTCCAGCCATAGTAATGGATATGGTTCCCCAAAGATCTGGCGCTCTGTCTCATCTACAGGCCTCTGTACTATGCCATTTTCTCTGGAATATTTCCCCCATTTTCTTCTGCACAACACCTATGGGCCCTTCTGGTCTCAGATTTCAAGTCATCTTCTGTAAACTGTGATAGACTTGTAGGCCTCCCGTAACAAATTACCACAGATTGGGTAGCTGAAAACAACAGAAATTTATCCTTTCAGAGTCTGGAAGCTGGAAGTGCAAAATGAAGGTGTCTTCAGGACTGTGCTACATGTAAAGCTCTTTCTTGCCTCTTCAGCTTCTGGTGGTCACGAGCAATCCATGGCGTTTTTTGACTTAAGTCCAATCTCTGCCTCTGTCTTCACATGAGCTTCTTCCCAGTATGTCTTGGTGTCTCTCTCTTCTTACAAAAACACCAGTCATTGCTTCTTCCCAGTATGTCTTGGTGTCTCTCTCTTCTTACAAAAACACCAGTCATTGGTTTTAGGGCCCATCCTTATCCAATATAACCTCCTCCTAATTGATTACGTCTGCAAAGACCCAATTTCCAAATAAGGTCAAATTCACAGGTACTAGGAGTTAGGACTTAAATATATTCTGGGGGGGACACAATTCAACCCACTAATGATATCTTCTACATATCATCAAGCCTAAGTTAGCTCAGATATCATTGGACATATTACCTTAATTGTCTATTTGTTTGCCTGTTGTCTCCACTAGAATATAAGCTTCTTGGGGACAGATATAGCCTTGCTATTGTTTTATCTCCAAAGTTTAGGGAAGTATATTTTATATGTCATAAATGTAGGCAAATTTCAATCAATAAACTAAGATATCTCTTTAGAACTTACGCAAACTCTTCAGTACTAGCAGAGGTAGAAATTGTCAGAAGTAATAACTGTTAAGATTTTGTTGAACAGTAAAAATTATATTTTATCATTTGTAGAACACAGTTTGAAAATTGACTAAATATTACATTTATTGTAAATGTATTAATAAGTCTCAGTAAATTTGTGTGTGTATACTTGGCAGAGGTTATTATATGCATACATTCAGTTCAGCAAAGCAAATAATTTACATGTTGGTTAATTTGAACACTTCATTAAGGTTCTTGGAAACTTAAAAAGTAAAGTATCACACAAATCTTTTGGTTAAGAACATAAATATTTTCACAGATACTTTTAAACTTGTTTATTTGCTAGCAAAATAGCAAAATGAAGTATAGATAACATACACTCAGAAGACGAAGCAAGGGAAAGATTGAGGCTAGGAAAATAAGACAAAGGAAAAATAAGGTAGGGCCAAGAATGAGGTTGCTGCATAAAATGTATGCCTTAATTCTCGAGTCAGAGGTTTAGATCTCAATATTTATCTTTTTAAATATAATTTTATCAAGTTTATTTTAAAGGTCAAATATCAGAAAAGACGTTGCTAGAAAAAAATCTATGATCTTGCTCCTTAGAGAGGGCACTCTAATTTCAAAGGACCAAAGTTTCTGCGTGATGATTTAGCATTATCAGATTTGCCATTTCTGGTTCATTCCCAAACTGAGTTATCTGCCATTTTATGCAAATGATCTTGCTTGTAGGTTTGGGGCTCCATAAGTTTGCATTGTTTTATGTAAAATGGTACATTTTATTCATTCTTTCTGTCATTCATTCAACATGCATGCATTATGTGCCCACTGAGTGCCCAGCACTAGGGATTAAAGACAAATGAGACACATAGTCTCAAGGTAGTTAAACGGGGGAAGGTTGTAGTGTGGTGAGAAAAGTGGATGCTTTATGCTTTTTATTTTAGTGTGATATTTATGCAGTAGTTCGCAGAAGTGGTCATTTCCACAGCAGCTGACTCCTTTAGCAAAAATATTACAGTCATGTGCCGATGCAGTGACCTACCCACAACAACTTAAAAATTAATAAGTATTGGGCTGGCCTGAAGGCACAATTGGTAGAGTGCGGCACTTGGGAGCACAGTGGCGCTCCCACCAAGGGTTCGGATCCCATATAGAGACCAGTCCGCTCACTGGTTGAGCGCGGTACGGGCGCGACACCAAGGGTTGCGATCCCTTTACTGGTCACGAAAAAGGACAAAAAGGAAAAAAAAAATTAATAAGTATTAATTATACATTTGGTCTCACATGAATCAAGAAATATTGAGGTTTTCCTTTTCCCACTTTTTATGGAAATGCTCACTGACCTTACCCTGATTCTCTGTCTATGGACATGATGCCAAATATAGTAACAACAGACCAGATAACTTAATGTATGGGGAGCTAAGTTTCTACAGCCAGAGAGATCTGAGTTCAAAAGCAGTCCCAAATGGTGTGCTGCTGGACAAATTACTCAACTTGATATGAAGAAGATGTAGAATGAGTTCATATTAGGAAACTTTCAATGCTATGAAGAATAAATGAAATAATGTAGTTGGGGCATTCGGCCCAGGGCTACTGCACTGTTGTCGCTCATTCAGTGGAGTCTTTGCCTTTCTTCCCCTCTTACGAGGTAGTACCATGACAGTCATTGCAGGTAATTCATGTGGTATTGCTTCTGTCACTCTTGGAGCAATGATTAAATGCTTTCACATCTCACCAGGCTTTGTTTCACCCTAGTGGTTTGAGCCCTATAGAGCCATCCAGAGGCTGTAAATACCTGGAAAAGGTATAAGGAGAGAGCTAAGAGAAGACACAGCGTAGTTTTCTCACTGTTACTCTCTCCCCAGCTCCACATTCACCAAACCAGCTTCACAGAGAGCTCTATGAAGGCTGCTTCATCGGACTCTTTCCAGCTTCATCCCTGGACATGGGGTGAATTAAATGTGGCACACGTCTCCCCAGAACACCTTTAGCCTGGTTGTGCAAAAAATGTTGAATCTTGATGGCATGGGCCTTCTTGATGATTTTTTTAAATTAAAAATATTTCCTCTTTTGAAATAAATAAATAAATAAAATCTAAACTTACATAAAGGAAAGGAAATTAATTTACTGGATCAGCTTCAGATCTTGTTTTCTGATAATATGAAGAAATAAAATGTTACAGATAAAATTGAAGACCAGCCTCTCTAACTCTCTCTTCCTTGCTCCCTCCCAAAGTAACCACTGTTCCAAAGCTGTTTAGATACTTTTACATATGTTTCAAAAAGTACATATATAAGTATATGGTCATATATTTATTGTTATATATATGTTATAAACTTGTATATGTTATAATGGTTGTATATATAAACAATATAACTATAGCTCTATACACTTATAGCATATATGTATGAATATATTCATATATGTATATACATTAATATATGTAAGTGTATGTAAATCATATATTATATAATTTATGTAAATAATATATTAGTATACAAAAATATACTCACTTTGTAAATCCTCACTTTGTATGTTTTACAATTTTCCAAAATGGAACATACTATAACTTTCTTTTTGCCTCTTTTATTCATTTATCATTATGTTTTTGAGATTTATCATGTAGCCTTGTAATTTATTCATTTCACTCTTGTCTTTCCTTTTTCACTTATACCAGCACCACTGCAGTGAATATTATTTTACAACTCCTTGTGAACGTGTTCAAGAATTTCTCTGAAGTGGAAAGTCTTGGAAGTGCATCTTCAGTTTTATTGGATAGTACCAGGTTGCTCCTTGAACTTGTTGGGACACTCTTTACTCCTCACTCCTGACCATAAATGGTAAGCTTTTGTGGTTTAGCCATTACATGAAATGTTTGCTCATGGCAAACGTTGTTGTTGAATTTTATCAGATTTTTTTCTATATTCATTGAGTTAATTCTTTTGCTTCTTTCTACAACTACTACAACAAATTTGGAATTCTAGTAATTTTTAAGTTTTGTTTATGTTTTTAGTTTTAATTGGTAACAAAGTATAGAAACATATAGTTAAAATAGTATAATATTTCTGCAAGGTTTTTGGGTTTTTTTTAAAAAGCCCTGCTATCTTCCATATCCCTTTTCCTTCCTCAGAGGCAAAATTTTAATCCTTTATCTTAATATTTTACTGTTTAGCCCCATGTTTCAAAATAATATACTTGAATTACTATTTCTTACATTTTTAGTTTTAGATGTTATCTATTGAATTACCACTATGGAAGGTCAGGACGTAGCTCTCATAGAACTTTAGTCCTTCTTGAACCCTACACATTCTTTCGTTCTCTCATTTTAAGTATACAATTCTTTTGGTTAGCGTTTGTATATTATATTCAGTGTTTGTATATTATGATTGTGTGAAATGCTATTCACAGCTCAGTCATTTATGACAACTTTGTTTCCTGAACAACCTTTTGTTTTACCTACAGCTAATAATTAGATTGGTTTTGCTCACTTAACTTGGATAGACATATCTGTTAGAATTCAATACCACATTGTCAAGTTTTTGAATCTCATTCTAAGATATTCAGATACATTTGGAATTCTATTATTGTATTTTCTTGAAGAAGTTTATGTAAGAGCCTACGACCTGCTCATTTCTGGACCAGTTGCCTCCAGTGTACAGCTGTCATCCTGGTCTCTCCCTAAACTGTCATCTGGGGATTCTCTTCTGGTTACTGTATCAGTTGTATGCTTTTCTACAGATTTTTCCTGTTGCTTATGTGAAGCACATTGTCCAGTGGAAGTTTTTAAAGCAAGGTTTCATGAGAAATAGATTTATTGACATCTGATATGTCTAAAAAATATCTTTATTCTATCCTGATGTTTAACTGATAGTTTGTCTCAGTATCAAATATTAAGTTAAAAATAATTTTCCTTTAGATTATTGAATGTGCTTGTCCGTTGCCTTCTAGTTACCAGCCTTTCTTTTGATAAAATCTTTTCTCTGTGACCTTTTATTTTCTTCTGGATATTTACAGGATACTTTCTTTCTCTGTGAGGTACCTTAGAGTGAGTCTGTTTAGTTATTGTGTTGGGCACTTGATGACCCCTTTTATTTATAAACTGATATACTTCAGCTGTGGAAATTTTCTTAACTATTAATTGAATAATTTCCTCACTCCCATGTTTTTATGTTCTCTTTTTCTGCACCTCATAAGTTTTCATTTATATTATATTTATACATATATATACTCATGTATACTGAGAACCTTATAAATCAGGATTTCTTAAATGGCATGTATTAGAAAAGGTGAAAGAATGTAAATCAATAAAGATTAATTTTTCAATAATAATTGTATACACATGTATATTCTACACACACATATATTTATATAGGTATATTATAATATATATTCATACCTAGTTAACTTCAGTAACATGATATTTTCTTTAGGATTTTTGCATTATATTCATAAGTGATTTTTTTTCTAATTTTTTCCCTTTTTCACACTGCCTTTATCTAATTTGGAAATCAAAATTTTACAGGACTTTTTAAATGGAAATTACAGTTGTATAAGTTTCCAGGGGCTGCTGTAACAAACTGCCACACCTTGGCAGCTTAAAACAATAGAAATAAAAATGTATGAAATCAAGTTGTTAGTAGGATCATGCTCCCTCTGAAATTTCTAGAAGAGAATTGTTTTCTGCTTCTTCTAGCTTCTGGTGATTGCAGACATTCCTAAGCATATGGTCACATCACTCTAATCTCTGCCTCTATAGTGTCATTGCTTTCTTTACTTTCTCAAAAATCACTCTCTCTGCCTCTTTCATAATTAGGTCTCACCCAAATAATCCAGGAAAAATTCCTACTCTCAAGATCCTTAAACTGAGAAGGCAGGAGCATGCTGGGGACCAAAGCAGAAGCTGTGGGCAATCTCCCATGCTCCAACAGAAGGCAAGAGAACTCCACAAATACTGCTTCTGCACAGGTGATCCACCACAGCTACCACCATGGTCACTGCCACCATAGGGTGGCTCACCACCACAGTAGCAGTCACAGCCACTGGGCAGGTGGCACACTGCTCACTTGACTGCATTGGCACAAGGAGAATCACCAGTGGAGCCTGGAAAAAGAGGAATGTCTCTCAAAGTACATTTCAAAGTAACACAAGAAGCAACTGCTCTACCAGATGACCAGACACTAACATATAGTATGAAACATAGAAATATGAAACCCCTCCATAATAATAATAATGACACCACTAAAGGAACACAATAATTCTCAAGTACCAGATCCCATAGAGTAGGAATCCTTGAAATGACTGAAAAGGGGTTCTGAGCAACCATCTTAAGGAAATTCAATGAGATACAGGAAGATTCAGTTAGGCAACACAATGAAATGAGAAAAAATATCCAAGAAGTGAAGGAGGAAATTTACATAGAGAAAAATATCTTTAAAAAGAATGCAGCAGAACTCCTGGAATTGAAGGATTCATTCAAAGAAAAACAAAAATAAAAACAAAATTGAGAGCTTAAGCAGCTGGTTGGAGCAAGTAGAAGAAAGATTTTCTGATCTTGAAGATGGTCTCTTTGAAATAACACAAATGGGCAAAAAATAATTGAATAAGGAAAAAAGAATGTTAAAAAATGAAGAAAATCTAAGAGAGCTAGCAGACAACCTTGAGTGCACAAACATCTGAATCGTGCATGTCCAAGTGGGGAAGAGAAAAGGGAAGGCATTGAAAACCCATTCAATGAAAAAACTGAAAACTTTGAAGGCATATGGAGAGACACAGACCTTCATATCCAGGAAGCTTAAAGATCCACAGATTCAATACAAAATGATCCTCTCTGAGACAAATTATAGTTGAACTGACAAAGCTCAAATACATTTAAAATTTCTAAAAGCAGCAAGAGAAAAGCATCAAGTCACATATAAGGGAGCCCCCATCAGACAAACAGTAGACTTCTCAACAGAAACTCTACAAGCCAGAAGAAAATAGGATGATATATTCAAAATACTAAAAGAAAAAAATTCTAGCCAAGAGTATTATACCTAGCAAGGCTATCCTTCAGAAATGAGGGAGGAATAGTGTATTTCTCAGACAAACATAACTATGGGAGTTCACCACCACTCCAACAGCCCTGCATAAAATCCTCAAGGGAGTCCTGTATCTGGAATCTGAAAAACAACAATCAATAACATGGATACTCAAGAAAGAACAAAACCCACTGGTAGAACAAAAATGGAAATGAGAGACAGAAAGAAACTAAATCTCACCACCTCACAAAAACAGCAAACATCAAACACAAACAATAAAAGAGGAAGAAAGGGGAAAAAAAGATGTTTAAAACATCCAAATGAAAATAAATAAAATGCCAGGAGTAAGACAATATCTTTCAATAACAACCCTAAATGTAAATGGCTTAAACCCCCCACTCAAAAGACACAGATTGACAGATTAGATTAAAAAGCTAGACCCAACTGTAAGCTGTCTTTAAGAAACTTACTTCACCTGTAAAGATATATACAGACTAATAGTGAAGGGATGGAAAAGATATACCACACAAATGGAAACCAAAACCAAGTAGAAGTAGCTATTCTTATATCAGATAAAATAGAGTTTAAACTGACAACCATAAAAAGAGACAAAGAAAACCATTATACAATGACAAAGGGATCTATCCAATAAGAAATCATAACAGTTATAAGTATAAATGCACCCAGCACTGCAGCACCCAGATATACAAGCAAACACTATTAGTTCTAAAGAAAGAGATAGACCACAATATAATAATAGTGAGGTACCTGAACACCCTTATCTCAATGCTGAACTCTTCATCTAGGCAACAAGTCAACAGAGAAATATATCATTTAAACTACACTTTAGACATATTTGACCTGGCATATATCTACAGAACATTTTTCCAACAACTACAGAATATGCATTCTTCTCATCAACACATGGAACATTCTCCAGCATAAACCACATGGTAGGCCACAAATCAAGCCTTAACAAATTTTAAAAAATTGAAATATTTCAAGTAATTTTTCAGACCACAACAGATTAAAACCAGAAATTGAAAGCAAATGAAACTCTGGAAACTACACAAATACACAGGAATTAAACAACATGCTCCTGAACGACCTGTAGGTCTAAGAAGAAATTAAACAGGAAATCAAAAAATTTCTTGCAGCTAGTTAAAATAAAAACACATTATACCAAAACCTGTGGGATTCTGCAAAAGCAAAAACTAAGAGGGAATCTTATCACAATAAATGCTTATATCAAAATAATAGAAAGATCTCAAATAACCAACCTAATGCTACAACTCAAAGAACTAGAAAAACAAGAACAATCCAATCCCAAAATTAGTACATAGAAAGAAATAATTAAGATCAGAGCAGAACTAAATGATATTGAGACCAAAAAATGATACAAAAGATTAACAAAACAAAAAGTTGAGGTTTTGAGAAGAGAAACAAAATAGACAAATCATTATCTAGGCTAACTAAAAAAATGAAAGAAGACCCAAACAAAAATCAGATACGGAGACATTACAACTGATGACACAGAAATACAAAAAATCATTAGAGACTATTATAAACAACTATATGCCAACAAATTTGAAAACCTGGAGGATATAAATTTCTGAACACATACAGACTACCATGACTGAATCAAGAAGACACAGAAAACCTGAACTGACCAATAAAAAGCAACAAGATTGAAGATTGTGATTGAGATTGAAGACTGAGATTGAACCAACTGTGTCCCAACAAAGAAAAGCTCACGACCAGATGGCATTACTGCTGAATTTTCCCAAACATTTACAGAGGAATTAATACAGATTCTCTTCCAACTATTCCAGAAAATTGAAACAGAGACCATTCTCCCGAACTCATTCTATCAGGCCAGCATCACCCTGATACCCAAACCAGACAAAGATACAACAAAATAAAAACTGCAGGCCAATGTCTCTGATGAACACAGATGCAAATATTCTCAATAAAGTACTAGCAAATATAATAAAGCAACACATGAAAAAAATTATATACCATAATCAAATGAAATTCATCCCAGGCATACAAGGGTGGTTGAACATATGCAAGTCAATAAATGTGATATGCCACATCAACAAAATCAAGGGCAAAAGCCATATGATTATCTCAACAGATGGAGAAAAGAAATTTGTCAAAATTCAACATCACTTCATGATGAAAATTCTTGGCAATGTAGGTATAGAAGGAAAGTATCTCAAAACCATAAAAGCTAATATGGCAAACACAATGCCAATATCATCCTGAATGTGGAAAAGCTGAATGCTTTTCCCTTAAAAACAGGAACAAGACAAGGATGCCCCTCTCACCACTCCTATTTAACATAGTATTGGAAGTAATAGCCAGAGCTATCAGGCAAGAGAAAGAAATAAAGGGCATCAAGATTAGAAAAGAGAATGTCAAACTGTCCCTGTTTGCAGATGACATGATCAAATATATAGAAAAACTTTATCAAAAAACTCTTAGAGCCAATAAACAATTTCAGTAAAATTGCAGGATACAAAATCAACATGCAAATATCAGTAGCAGTGTTTATATATTCCAATAATGAACTAGAAGAAAAAAAATCAAGAAAGCAAGCCCATTTACAAGAGTCAACAAAAACAAATAAAATAGCTAGGAGTCAATTTAACCAAGGAGGTGAAAGATCTCTATAATGAGAACTACAATCACTGATGAAAGTAATTAAAGGGAACATAAAAAGATGGAAAGACATTTCATGCTTCTGGACTGGAAGAATAAATATTGTGAAAATGTCCATACTACCTGAAGTGATCTACAGATTCAATGCAATTCCCATCAAAATACCAATGACATTCTTCACAGAAATGGAAAAAACAATCCTAACATTTATATGAACAATAAAAGACCCCAAATAGCCAAAGAAATCCTGAGCAAAATAAATAAACAAACAAATAAATAAATAAATAAAAATAAAGCCAGAGGTATAACACTATCTGACTTCAAATTATACTACAAAGCTATAGTAGCCCAAACAGTATGGTATTGGCATAAAAGCAGACACTCAGTCAAATGGCACACAATAGAGAACCCAGATATCAACCCACATACTTACAGCCAAGTGATCTTTGACAAACGCAACAAGAACATACATTTGGAAAAAAACCTGCCTCTTCAATAAATGGACATCCATATGTAGAAGAATGAAACTAGATGTGTACCTCTTGCCATATACTAAAATCAACTCAAAGTGGATTAAAGAGTTCAATATAAGACATGAAACTATAAAATTCCTAAAAGAAAACACAGGTAAAAAGCTTCAGAAAGTAGGACTGGACAAAGACTTTATGAATAAGATCCCAGAAACACAAGCACCAAAGAAAAAATAAAGCAATAGGATTATATCAATCTGAAAAGCTTCTGCACAGCAAAAGAAACAATTAACAGAGCAAAAACACAACCTACAGAATGAGAGAAACTATTTGCAAACTATGCATCTGACAGTGAATTAATATCCAGAATATATAAGGAACTCAAACAACTTAAGAGTAAAGATACAAGTAGCCTGATTAAAAAATGGGCAAAGGAGCTGAATATGCATTTCTCAAAGGAAAATATATGAGTGACCAACAGATTCATGAAAAAATGGTCAACATCACTAAGCATCAGGGAAATGCAAATAGAAACCACACTGTGAAACATCTCACACCAGTTAGACTGGCTATTACCAAAAAGACGAAAATTAATAAATTCTGGCAGGGATGTAGAGAAACAGGAACCTTTCTACACTGTTGGTGGGACTGTAAATTAGTGCAGCCATTATGGAAAATGGTATGGAGTTTCCTCAAGCAATTACAGAACTGCCATATAATCCAGTAATCCCAGTGCTGGGTGTATACCAAAAAGAATGGAAATCGTCATGTTGAAAGGATTCCTGGAATAACAGCTCTATTTACAATAGCTGAGAGTTGGAACCAACCTAAATATCCATTGACAGATGACTGGATAAGGAAACTGTGGTATATGTACACAATGGAATACTACTCTGCCATAAAAAAGAATGAAATTCTGCTATTCACAAGATGGATGAACTTAGAGAAAATTATGTTAAGTGAAATAAGGCAGGCACATAAAGAGAAACACTTCATGTCCTCAATCATAAAAGGGAGCTTAAAAAAAATCCAAACAACAACAAAAAAAACAAAAAACAACAAATAAATGAGAAAAAAAAGAAAAGATGCAACAATCACAATAATTCATTGAACTTTCCAAAAGAGGAAATGGAACCAAGGACATCAGAGGAGGGAAAGGGGGAGGGGGAGGAAGGGGTTAGTGTGAAATTGGTAAAGGGCCACAAAAAAGATTACATTGTGTAGTGTTGTATATACTAATTATCCTGATTTGAGCATCACATATTGCACATAGATATTGATATTCAACACAATACCCCACAGATATGTAGAATCAATTATGTTTCAATAAAAAAGAAAGGAAGGAAGAAAGGAAAAAAGAAGGAAGGAAAGAAAAAAGCAAGAAGACCAGAGACACTGGAGTCCAGAGGGAGAGGGCACAAGATGCCAAAAGTCTGTGGGTTTTATTGGAAAAGAGTTGGAAGATTGTGAAGAGTTTAACACAGGGAAAAAGAAAAAAATTATTAAATTAATTATATATTTGCCATACATATAAGGTAATACTTATTTATTTGCCATATCAGGAAATACTCACAGGTTTCAGGGATCGGGACATGTTTATTTTTTTTGGGGGGATGACTATTCAACTTGTTGCAAAGAGATTTATTCCTTATTGTATATTCTGGAGTAATTTTTTATTATAGAGATTAACTATTCTATAAAAATTCCTATAAAATTGCCCATAGATTTTGAATTGATTATTTATATAGCTAATTATAATGAATCATGTCTAATTATTCAATTCCTTTAATGTTTATAAGTCTATATAAGTTTTCTTTTCTTCTTGAATCGGTTTGGCTAATTTTGTTTTCTTAAGATCAGTTTCTCCAGGTTTTGAAATATATTGGCATGATGACATTTAGAATATTCAGTTATGGATTTTTTTCCATTGCTACTGCATCTCCAATTTATTCTCCTTTAGATGCCAACTGCTATTTACGAGAATTTCCTGTCATTTCTAGATAAATCTTATCTAAGATGTGTCCACTTTATTACCTTAGTAGATGAGACAAGTTTGTTTTTATAAATCTTCTAGCCTTTCTTTCAGTACTATAAATTTTTACTCTCATCATTATTATTTTCCTCTCTTTCTTTTCTAATAGGTCACTCATTTTCTAATATCTTGAGCTGTATTCTTATTTTGTTGATATCATTCTTTCATCTTTTCTAATACATGTATTTGAAGGTATAAATTTCCCTATTAAATACTAATTTATCTGCATTTGGGAAATTTTGACATGTAGTGGCTTTATTATCTTTCAGTTTTAAATGTTATGATATCTTCCACAGCCTATAAGTTATTTAGAGTACACTTTAAATTTTCCAAATACACTTTTACAAAAGATTTTTTATTTCATTGCATTGTCATTAGAGAATGTGATCCATATCATATGAGTTCTTTGACATTTGTTGAGAATTACATTGTAGACTAATTTTTGGACAACTTTTGAAAATGATCCCTATATAATTGAGGATAATACGTATTTTCTAATTTTTGTGCATCAATCTAACACATTTTTTGTTTAAATTTTTTTTAGTTGTTCAAATCTGTATCTTTTGTTGTTCAATTTTATATTCTCACTAGTTTTTTGATTGCTTGTTCTATATATTACAAAAAGAAGAGTGTTAAAAATCTCTTATATGGTCATGGATTTATAATATACTTTCTTCTGGTAATTCTCTTAATATCTGCTTTATATTTATCAGGTCTATGTTATTCAGTGTACACAAGTTCAACATTGATATGTATTTCCCCTAACTAGTACTTTCAGTATTATGCAATAACGCTCTTTATCCCTAACATTGCTTTTTTGCCATATGTAATTATTTTGATATTAATAAAGCCACATCAGCTTTATTTGTATATTTTCCAAGCATATTTTTAAGTTGTTTATTTCACTATTTGGGGGCCATTATATCTAATTTTGTCTTTTAAAAAGAATATATGACTTTCTCCATATATTCATAATTGTTACTGATCTATGTGACTATATTTCTCTCATCAGATTTTGAACTTTTTCTTCACTTTTTTTCTTTTTCTGTTTTCTATTGAAAAGCTCTATTTTCTTTATTTACTTATCTACCCCACTCTTTCCCAATTGTTTAAAAATTTTGTAATTTACAATGCATTTCTATTTAGATTGTAATTTTTTCACCATGGGCAAGCTTCTTAATCTTTCTGTGTATTCGGATTTCCCTATCTCTCTAAAGGGGTTAGGAGTAAAATATTCTTAACATAATTACTATTAAAATTAAATCACACAATACAGCTATCATATTCAGATATTTAGCATATTGTCTGGCTTATAGGAAGCATACGATAAAAAGTAGATTGTAATTATTATTATTATTAATATTTTGAATCTTTGCTGTAAATGATCTGAAATTTTTTCCAGATGTTTCACTAACAGAAAATTTCTGAAAAATAGATTGTATATTTTAGTGCAGTAGTAAAGTTTATTGGTGTGTAGGGGGTTTAATTTAATTATGTGCCCTGCTAAAGCCTTCAGTGGGAAGTTGGAATAACAACAATGTGGAAAATTGATTGATTAAATCAATCAAGATCATCCTCAAAGATGACTCCAAAAATATACCTGACAGCTTGTGGCTGAGGAAATCAGTCAGCCTTTGGGAGTAGGAGGAGTCAGGTAGAGGGATCATTTTCTTTGAATTATTAGTTCTGTACAAGAGGGATGTTATGTGATAACCCTGTGTGGAGAATACTTCGTCTTACTTGTTGAATTTTGAAAATATCTTTTCAAGATTCACTCCAAGAAGATTTTTGTTTCAATTTCTGGGGTTTGGGGGTATTTATGTGCTCTCCAGAACATATTTTTTAACATAGAAGATATACCACAAAATAAACTGCAATTTTTGTAGAAATGTACTGCAGAGGAGCCATTTTGAAGCCCTGGTTCTGGCACAGGAAAGGTCTATTTCACATAACCAAGCAATGGAGTCACAGACCAATGGCCCATCTTTCCCAACCCTGAGAGAATAAATAACACAGATACCTAGGTAATATACCTAGAGGACTTATAGTGCAGAGCATCCTTCTTTCTCTGCCTTGTGCCTGACTAAACAGCCTGCCAATCAGGCTTACCAGAAGTGGAAGTGAGAAGAGACCAAATTTGTATTCAGTAGGTACTCTGGTTCTTACTTCTAGCAAGCACATGCTTACACACACACACACACAAACACACACACACACAGAGTCCCCCTTCCAGCCTCCTTCTTTCTCTGTCTACTGCCAGCATCCAGAAGAAAGTGACCATCTCAGAAGTCAGCTCGTTCCATTCTTGGGTAGCTCTAGCAGTTAAATAATTCTAACTTCACCACTCAGAATGTTAGACCTAACAACTGTGTCATTAGGTTTTTATCAGCATGCTATGTGTTTATCCAAGGTCCTGAGATAATTTCGGACAGGATATGATTCAGAGCACAGCTTGCAATGCATCATTAAAGACATGTTTGTTAATCTAAACACTTTGGGTACAGTCATTATAAGACACTAAAATTATAGCTCAACACTTTTGTTTAAGACATTTCAGTGGCTCTCCATTATCTCCTTAAAGTGTCACTTAAAGTGTGGTCTGTGAACTGGTGTTGGACTGCTAACTTTTTATTTTCATTATGCAACAAGATAAGCACAGAAATTAAGAATAAATAGTTACTTGAAATATGGATTTTCTGCCAGTTTACTCTCATAATTAAAGATTTGGTTGGTATTTTGTATGTATTTATTTCCTTTTTCTAATTATTCATTTTAATGTATTTTACAAAAAGATTGCCCTGTAATGGAATAAAAAGTGAAAAAGAAAAACGGATCTTTTGCCAAAACAGAGTGTGAATTGCTGATCTATAAGATGAAGTTCCAGCTTTTTGTATGATCTACAGGGTCATCTGTGTCCTAGTCTCTGAACAAGTCTCCAACTTTACCACCTGCCACTCTTTCACTTCTTGACAGCACTGTGCTCTAGCCCTATAAAATCACATGCACTGGCCTTTTACAAATGCTGGGCCCTCTGGTCAGAATGCCTTTTATATTCTTAGCTGGCTGCTAAATTTCTACTCATCAGTCAAGCCCAACCTTTCTGTATGAGTCAGCACCCTTAGTTGCAAGTGACAGAAATGCAACTCAAACCTTTTGAACAAGAGGGAAATTATGGACAGAGGTGGCCCTTGGCTTCAGACTCAACAGGATCCAGGTACTAGAACAATTTTAGCTCACTCTCTCTTTTTCTCCCCCCTTGCTTTCTCTCATTCCTGCCATTCTTTTGGTCTTCATCTATTTTACTGCAGACAGTTTTGCTCCATATACCTGAAGATGTTGTAGAACCCAACTATGTCAACCGAATTTAAGGTGAGAGGAAAGAGAAGATGTCTCCCTTGGCTTCAGAATAAAATCATCTGAGAAAGGATTGTTACTGTTCTCAACTGGATCAAGTGCCCACTTTTGACCTTTGAACCAATTTCTGTGGCCAAAAAGAAGAGCATTCTCTGGAGTCCAACTTTCACCTTTCCACCACAGAGATTATTCTAAAGTATAATTGCAGTCATATCTCTCCTGATTTTTAAGAACTTTCTTTCCTCTTCATCTGTGGGGAAAAAATTCAAGTGATTTTGTCCTTTATCAGCAAGGTTCATTGTTTTTCACCACTTTTACTGCTGGAGAGAAAAATGCAACCACTTCCTGCATCTACGCCTTTCACACTCTGACATATCCTTCCCCCAACATTCTATGTGGTGAGGCCCTAAGCATCTCTTAAAATAGACTGAGGTGTTGTCTTCTCAGAAAGTTTTCTCTGAATAAAGATACTAATTGCTCATTGAGACTATTTTACACTTTAGTACTTTTGTTGGTGTACTTATAACACTCAAGTGTAGTAATGTCTTTCACTTGCAATGCATTTTCTACTAAACTCTTTGAGTTTATCCATTGTCTAACATAATCATTGGCACATAGTCAATGCTCAATTGATGTTTGTTGAAAAAAAGTATTGCATTGATTATGCTTCTATTACAGATGTCTGTTATATACCTTCCTTTCATACTAAAGTTTGAATGTAGACAGCTAATCATTGTATTCTCAGACTAGCACCGTGCTTAACACAGTAATTGCTAAATAAAAGAGCATGGAGGATGAATAATTGAGTGAATAAATTAAGGAGAAAATGGGTATATATGGAGTACCCTTGATGATTTTACCAAGACTTTATTTGCTAAAGAGAGTTGGCTGGTGTTGCATGGTCACATGGGCCTCATCTTTGAGTCTGATTTCTTTACAACTCATCACGGGACTTGTTGGGTACAAGACAAGTGAGCAGGGGCTATTTAACTTATAGAAACAGAATTGGTTATTGGGCACTAGGCCAGAGCTAAGGCTCATGGCTGTATCCTCATTCTACTCAGTGTTTATTAAATAACTCCTCAGGCCAACTCACTTCTCTTATAATACTTGGGGTCCAGAAGGCAGGGATCATCTATTTTATATTCTTGGATAATTACAAAGAAATATTTGTCACTAAAAAAATCTTCCATGCAGATTCCACGATTCTCATGAAGCATAAATAGCCAGCTAATGCTCTGGTTTTACAGAGATATACACTTTGGGAACTGTGAGTATATGTTGTGTATGGGGCTGAGGTGGGCAGCAGGGAAGGAAGAAGGACACTGAGCCTCACCATTGTGAATGATAACCAAGTCAGACCATGATAACCATCGCCATGGTGACAAGCCATTTCTGTCTCTCTAGAATGCACATAACTTATCATTAGCTGTCATTTCCACAGTGTTGGGCTGACACAACCTGAGGAGTCATTAACATATCAAAGCTGCACACATGGGGGGTTATATCCTAGCTGTTTATTTCCACTAAGCAAGAGCTAAGAACAATATCTCAAGTCCTTATTTTCAGAGATTCCACACCATGTTGGAAGACTGGAAAGCAGACATACCCTTCTTATGGCCTTGAGGTGTCTTGTTTGAAAAGATGCCACAGTCTAATTAGAAATAATCACGTTAGAAGGGGCTTTGTGAGAGCATGACATTTTTGCTATTACTGAACATTCTCTCTTTTATAAAAATGCCTGATAATTATTTTGTTGGTCTCCTGTGAAACCTTCCAGAGAAGGTACCTATTAAGTTCACTCTTTGATCAATGCATAAATGGCACAGGGCCAATTCAGAATATGTTTATTGTGCCGGAATGATTGTGACCTCTGGAATAGAATTACATGGCAGAAACATAGAAAACTTTGAAATATTAATTTAACTACTATTATTCATTTAACTATTTTGACTGCAATTCACATGATTTGACTATACCAATCGGATCAAACTTGCTATACTGCCTAACACCTAGTAGATACTCAGAACCATTTGTTGAATAAATAGATGAATTAACAACTGCAAACCTGTAGGTGTATGATTATAAATCTAGAGGCTGGAGTGAAATCCTGAGAAGCATAAGAAATGACAACAAACACTGTATCCAGTCTCAAATATTTGCTGTTTTCCAAATACATCAGGCTGCTCAACTTCCAATGTCTTGGTCCATGCTGTTCCTTCTGCCTTGAATATCCTTCCCCACTTCGTCCACATGATAAACTCCTGCACAGTCTAATCTGATCTCACCTCTCCCCAGTCCCAGCCCCTCCTGCCATCCCTGGCAAATGGTAAAATTAGTTATTCTGTCCTACATACCACACTATAAATTGTGACTTCCTATCAGTGTTTCTTCCACTAACTCTGCTGGACTATGATCATGTCTATATTTAGAACACCACCTGGCTCTCTCAAGACCAGATGTGTCTTACTCAGCTTTGTATTTCCAGTGCCTGCACAAAGTAAATAAGTAAATAAATGTTTGCTTTAAAAACTGAGTTCAGTATATAGATGAGACTAAGATCCAGATGCAGCCAGAATTTATACACTGGAAGCAATGGTGCCTTGACTCACATCTAAAGTTTTGAATGTCACATAGCACTTAAGTGGTAGCCTCTGAAGACCTGCCAAGATTTGAACCTGACCCTGTTTAATGCCAATTCCAAGTTCTTTCTACCACGTTGAGAGTCACATCTGGGGTCTACAGGAGGGCACTGGAGCAAGAAGGGAAGGTTCCTAGAGGAGGTTATTGAATCTAACATCTGCAAGTGCCTGGGAAGTAGCTGGTGCAGAGAAGTAATCACAGAAGAAGGAGAAACAGAAGTAGAATTCCATTCCACTAGACTTCATAATGCCCGGATTTCACTGGGCTGTAAACAAAACAGGAGAGGATTCTAGTTCCACTTGATCAAATCATCCTCCACAGCTGGATAAGAAAGCAAAAGCACATGCTCTATTTTGAAACAAGATTATAGACTCCATGAAGGAAATTCAAGTTTTGTTTCCCACCACATTGGGGCACACAGCAGACACACATTAATAAGAATGAATGAGAAAGAGAACATGAAACCAAAACAATTATGTTGCTGGAGGGAAGTTTCTAACTCTCCCCCCAAATTGTGGGATCTCACATTGTAGGAAGGTTTATGTTTGCCTCAGAGTTCTCAAGGGTTGTAATGGAGTTAAAAACAGAGGTTCTCTGAAGAAATGATTCTCATTCTGACTCATCCCTGCCATTCTGTGTAGTGAAAAGGAATTCTCCAAAAAGTCCCTTAAATACCACTTCAAGTCTCCAGGCAGTGGCACTTCAATGTCTGATGAAAAGCTCCGCCCCCACCCCTGCTGCAGTCTTCTGCCTGCCTCTCCCCTGGGGTGACTTGCTGAACTGCACAGCTTGGCCCCTATGTTTGATCTTGCACACACAGAACTGCAGTCCTTGGGGCTTGGACTAAAGACAACTTTCAGCACTTACGTAAAGGCTACTTTGAGCACTCTGCCAAGGACTTGGGAGACACTTTTTTCAAAGAAACAAATACATTTGGTTTCCAGAGTTAGCATGAGGCCAGGCCAAATTTCTTTTTTTCTTTTTTTTCCCCCCTTACTTGTTCTTTTTCTCTGTCTCAGACTGAAACATAGCTAGTTATATTCAGGGGCTTGCAGGAGCAGCTACCAAAATCACTTCTTCACACAGACTGTGCACTAGAAGGAAATCTAGGTCAGGGTCGTCTTCCAGAAATGCAAATTAAAATAACAGCCTCTGCCTGCACATCAGGGCTAACAAGCTTTAAAATGTGATGGCAATAGAGGAAAGGTACTCACAATTGATACAAATGTACTCTTGCTTCTTGTGTGATAGAAATTGATTGTCTGAGGCTTCGCACATTATCTCAAATGTGCCTTCGGTGTTAAATCCCTGAAGTGTCTACATGAAACGAGAAGGTCTGGGTGCCAGGATTGAACTTCATTTGGCTTCAATGATGATCTGAGCATCTGATTTCCTAACAGCAGCATTGCAGTCACTTCTAGTGCAGGAGCAGTGCTCAATCGCTTGCTACATCCTACGTGCAAGTAAGCAGACTCTTTTACTAGATATAATCCATAAACCAGGGTTTGTCAATATCTAAGAACATAAAGGCATGTATCTGTTAGAAGTTGATGTAGGCTGGGTGTAATCAGTTCACATAGAAATGAATATACACAGAGAAATCATCGGTGGCCTCTTTTCTACCTACTGGCATCTTGATACTTTTCCTCGCCTGATATTCAGTTCATCCTACCTTAGTAGGATCTTGCTCTACATTTTTCCTGACATTTCAAATTGAGTAACATTTAAATAATTAATTCTCTGCATGTGTGTCATGTGCCCAGTGCTCCATTAAGAGCTTTAGAGAAATTTTATGCATTCAAATAATATTTATCAAGCACCTCCTATGTGCTACATATTGTTTTAGGCCCTGGTGATTAATTCCAGAAAACTAATGATAATGAGAAAATAGACCCAGGTAAGGCAAAAGAGGGTGTAGGGAGGGACATTTAGTGAGAGTGTTCAAGAAAAGCCTCTCTGAACAGCCATCTGAATTATCAAAGGCATGAGTCATGTAAAAATCCAGGGACAATATCGTCCAACCAAAGAAGACAAGGAAGCCAAAACCCTTTAGTTAATTCCCATTTGGTGCATTTGAAAAATGGAAACAAGTGAGGGAAAAGTCATAGGAGATGAGGTCAAACAAAGTCAGGGACCTAATCACGTATGGCCTTGGAGGTCATGGTGAGGAGTTTGCATTCTATTCTAAAGGAAATGGGGAGCCTACCTGTATGTTTTAAATTCATTACGCTGGCTGTTGGGTGAAGAATAGACAAGAGCAGGCAAGAGTAAAGAGAGAACCTTGCAGAAGGTTCAGGTCAGAGATGACAGGGGTAGTGAGATGGACTTGGGATGTATCTGAAGGCTCAGCTAGTGAGACATCTCATTTGATCAGACAATAACTCTTTGAGATGTGGAAACTTGAGACGGTGGAGTGGAGTCGAGTAGTGATGGATGTGAAGGTGGATCTAACAAGTTAACCTTGTGATGATCCAGAGAGGTGAAAAAAACTGAGCTGATGAGGAACTCAGCCTCTTCTGCAAGTTCAGGAGGAGAATTGAGGCAATTAGGTAGATAGATAATTTGGGCTAGAACAGACCAGAGCCGTTTTTCTTCACTTACTACCTGGAAATGTTCAAAGAAAGTTTCCGTTTTGGCTGATTCTTGCAGATAAGGCCTCATCTTCCCTTTACTTGATGTGTTTCTACACTCATAAACTCCACTGTTTGTATCTTACTTGTTTATATTGTTCATGTCACCATTTGAAGTATGCTTCTCTCTGCTGAGGAATCATCAGAAAGAAAAAATGCTTTTCCAGACTTCCATAGCTTTCTTTGCTGTTCTGTATTGACAAGGAGAGAATGCTGTTGGCAAAATCCAATGCAGCTGGTTGTTTTCATGGAGGACTCAAAGGTGAATATAAATAACTTAGAATAGCTCTTATGATCTGCCAATTTCTGGGTGACAAAATTAAGGGAATCGAGCTAAGACTGAAGAGGAGGAAATATAAAAGAATAAGAAGAAAAACGTAAAATTTGATTTGGCATAGCAAACATTCATTAAGCACCCACAGTGTGCAAGAACCACAAAAACAGGACTCAAAACCTGTATTTACTGAGTGCTATGTGCCTATATACACTTGAATCCTGAAAAGGCAATGCAATAGGTAAAATTATTATTGGCATTTTGTAGATGAGGAAATGAACAGGTTTAGAGAGCTTAGGGAGATCACTCTTACTCCTGTATCTAGAAAATGGAAGAGGAGGCCTTGACTTGTGCCTCCTGATTCCAATGACCATGGGGACTGCTTCTCAACTGAAGGGTTTTTAAGAGTTCGCTACAATGGAGACTATTATAGACATTATGGAAAACATTATGGAGGTTTCTCAAAAATTAAAAATAGAACTACCATAAGATCTGGCAATCCCACTACTGTGCATAAATCCAAAGGAAATGAAATCAGTATGTGAAAGAGACACCTGCACTCCCATGTTCATTGCAGCATTATTCATAGTAGCCCAGATACGGAATCAACCTAAGTCTTCATCAACAAATAAACGGATAAAGAAAATGTAGTATATACACACATGGAATACTATCTATCCAGCCTTATAAAAAGAATAAAATCCTGTCATTTGTGACAACGTGAATGAATCTGAAGGACATTATGTTAAGTGAAATAGTCCAGGCACAGAAATACAAATAGTGCGTAATCTCACGTGTGTGTGGAATCTCAAAACTTTGAACTCAAGCAGAAAATTAGAATAGTGGTTTCTAGGGGTTGAGTGGGGGTTGTTGGGGAAATATTGGTCAAAGGATACAAAATTTCAGTTAGATAGGAGGAGTAAGTTCCGGAGATCTATTGTACAACATGGTGACTAATAATGTATTGGTTTCTTGAAAATTGCTGAGTGTCCATTTTAAGCATTCTCACCACAAAAAATGTTAAGTATGTGAGGTAATGCATATGTTAATTAGCTCAATTTAGCCATTTCCACAATGTGTGCATATTTCAAAATATCATCTTGTACATGATAAACACATACAATTTTATTTAATTAAAAAATTAATTAATTAAATTAAAAAATGTTTCTAAGATACCTTTCAGCTCTAAAATTCTTTGATTTGGGCATGAAAAACTGGCCAACATGTTCCCCCAGTTGGTGATTCTGTCCTGTGGGTTGGCGCTGGATGTGTACAATCTCCTACTGCTGTCCTTACTTGTCTGCAGTCAACCCTGCTAGAGTGTGAACTCCCTGAGATCAGGGAGTGTCTCATCCACCTTTAACTCCGGCTTCTAGCCCACAGTAGATGCCCAATAACTAAATATTGCTATTCTTGTACAATACTCTGTTTTAGACGATTGCATTTCAATTTTTATTGAAAAATATGACTCAAAACATACTTCACTCCTCATTACTTGAAAGTAGTTTATTTCCAGCCTGATAAAAATAAACAGTCCATGTCAACTGGGGTTTAGGTTGGAATTCCTTGTTGGAGTGTTGTTAAAAGGCTTCATAATTACTACAAATTTATCCTTTCAACAAGAAATCACAGAACAATTTACTAAGAAAGCTATTACTTCATATTTAGGCTGAGGTACAAAAGAGATCATCAACTTATTAAAGGTTAATAAATTATTCAGTGACTGGGACTTGAGCTTCTGAGTTCCAGAATCACAACTTTCTGCATAAACCCAAAAGAGCAGGCAAAGGGAATGGCGTTTAGAGATTCTGCGTATCCAGTCTACTTAGCATAATCAGTTTACCTGTGTCAATTTCATTACTGTTTATAAATAGGGATGCTGCCTCATGAGAAAAGGAAAGCTTCCCTACTTTTTTTCCAACTTCAAGCAGAATAATTCACCATTCAAATCTATTGTGAAAGGGCATAGAATTTATTTCAGCAGGCTCTGAGAAAGGAGGGAGCTCTCTGCAGAAGCAGCCCCTCTGGGATTTGATTGGGGTTGAAAGTATCCTAGGTTAGGTGTTACACATCCCTCAACCACTCATTCTAGCTGCCTTCTTCATCAGAACCGTGTTTGAAAATCCTTTTATCTTCCTTTGACCCTGCTAGGCTACTACCCAAAGGAATACACTCTAATCCTCCTCAGCCTGTCTGGAGAGATTTAGCTCACAGTCAAAGGGTTTCAAAGAAAAGATTTTCAGCAGTCCTGGAAGGGAAATGTATTGTTGTCTATAAAGAACTGGGTCATGTTTACTTATTTTTGCAAGTGACTTGGAGATGCTTTGGGAAATTTATTTTAAAAAATGTATTTATATATACACACACACATATATGTCATACATATGTGTAATAAATATACATATATGGGTGTTATCACTTCAATATTTTTTATATTTCAGGGAGAAGATAAGCCATACATTTGTGTAAATTTGAATAAGGCCAACTGCATGTTCCAGAAGAGCTGGAATTAGGGAATATTCAACATCAAAGAAATGCCTTTTTGTTACTTTACTTTCCAGCACAAAATTAATTCAGACTAAGGAAACTGTGTCCTGAGGGAATTTTCTTTCATGCACAGAAAAAATTCTTTAAAAATAGATTGATTGCATGATAATAAATAACAAATAATATCAAATTTTCTTGGGGCTACTATAACATTTGACTCACCCTTGATTTTACCATCATTAAAAAATTTTTTAACAAACTTATTTATACTTTTAAACAGTTTATGCCTAAGAAAACAAGCAAATTGTGTCCTGGAAATAATATACACTTTGGAATCACATTTATGTGCATTTTCCACTTTGTCACTTGCTGGTTGGGTGGACCTGGGGTGTTTCTTAATCTCTCTGAAACCTCAGATTCCTCTTCCATAGGAATGTTAACAAAATACTTTCCTTGAGAGATCATTGTGTGAATAAGAAAATTTATATATAGTGCCTAGCAGCTGGTAGGAATTTTACAAATGTTACTTTTCATTTTTAAGCCAAGTAAGTTCTGTCCCAGTTTCTCTAAATGCCAAAATAATTGAGATTGAATTAAGAAGTTATTTACTCTGTTATTTATCTCTTTGCTATCTGTACTTTCCTCTTTCTGTACTTTCTCAATGGTCTAGATGTTTCATATATCTCTCATGTTTCTCTAATATATATTTTTAAAACGTTGCTTGTGATAAATTAGAAAGGAATAATTGGCTTTCTGTTCTCCTTTGGGAAAAGGAAATGTCAAATGACAATTACTAGAAAGGCAGTCACTTTCTCCTAACTCCAACACTATTGCTAATTTAAAGATATTCAAAAAAAATAGTTTGTAAGTTGAATGGTAGAGATGTGTAAATCTGGGAATTAATATGATGGAATAAAGTATATTAAACTTTCCCCATCTCAATGAACTCCTTGTTTAATTATCAATCAGTGTGTGACTTAGAACAAAATATCTAAATTCTCTGATAGTCTATTTTTTGATCTCAAAAATGAAAAAAATGTTATTACAGAGCTTAAAATCTGAAATTGCTGCAGGGAACAGACAAACATTAATGAAATAAGTGAGCCATTTGAGTATGATATTAGCTGTTGGCAGCTAGTTCAAATTTTTTCAAAAAATGTGGTCCAAACAGTGACCTCCACTTTAGATAATCTTGTCAGTTTCTTTTTGCTAAGATTTAAACCTTATCACAAACAGGTCTTGTCTATAATAAATGGCTTTAATAGATTCCCTTTCACAGAGCTCAATTTGTCTATTATTACAGGGTTTTGTGAGAATCAAAAATTCTCAGAATATCTGAAAAGTGAAGATGATCAAAGATATAGAATACCTGCACTAGAGCATAAGAGGGAGGGTAATGAATGGAATGTTTCTAAAAGGTCATTTTAAGATCATGAATCATGTTTCATTGCTTTCAAGAAGAAAAATGCAATTCCTTGACATTGACAACTCCCCAGAATTCTTCTCTGGACTTAGGAAGCTCAGCATTACATATACAAACGATGAACTTGTCTTGATTCTCCCTTCTTTATCTAAATGGATATATGAATATGTGCATCTTTACACGAAAAAATACACATAATTTGAATATCTAATTGACTGCAGTAGGTAAGGGGAAGAACCTGTATACTTTTACAGGTTTTATCACTCCCAGTGATATTGTGTTTTAAGTGTTTTTAAGTTAATATTTGATATTTGGTGATTAATTTAAAACCTGTGAATCTTTGTTTTGATTTCTGTCTATATGCATATAATCACTCATATCTGATGACACTAGTGCTTGCTTGTAGGAAGCAAAACATATCACCCCATCCTAACTCTCCAACCCTAAGCAAACAAAAATAGCCAGCTTGGAACAACTGTTTTAACTGAGCAACATTATAATACAACTTCTGAAAACAATCTGTTTAGTAAGACTAGGCAGGAGAATGCACTTTTAATGGATGCTTATTGGTGGTGAGTAAAGAGAGTGTCTAGGAAACTAATAAAGCTATAATAGAGCAACAATCACTTTATTATTAGATGTTAAAGAACATCAAGGAAGGTTTATATCTTCTTTTAACTTCACCCTGAGACAGTTTCAAATGCAGTTGCTGGGTTATTTTAGAGTAAAGCAGAAGTTCAAGAGAAGAATGTCTTTGAACAGGCTATGATGATTTAGAGTACACTTAATTATCTTCTGCTCTCTTCAGGAAGATTACTGACGTGACATAAGAAGCAGCATGTGCACTGATTTCATCCTCAGAGAGGAGATGCTAAAAGCTCATTATGAATAAATGCATTTGCATGCAACCTATTTCACATTCAGAGAGTGAGGAGAAATTCACAATGTGGAATCTGAAACAGAGCATTTAGAATGTAAAACATGGTGTGGCTTCTAATGTAATAAACAGGTTGCTTACAGCCTCAAGGCCATTACCATAAATGAGCTATTCCTTAACTCTAAACTTAATATCCACCTTAAATAAATTAAATATCTGCATGCATATATGAGTAAATAGTTTTTAAGTGAAAAACAGTGAATCCGTCCATTGGTTTGGGGATTAATGTGCCATATCTTTATTTCTGGGTATAGTCCATCTCCCATTCCTTTGCTTTTTATATGCTAATTTCCAGCTAAGTAGACTATTACCAATCCTTATACACTGAATTTGCTTTATGCCCTCTGAGCCATTGTCAACACTTTCTCATATACCTAGAATGCCCTTCCTACCTGTTTGGCATGCATAAGTCCTAATTATCCTTTAATGCCCGATTCAAATATTACCTCCTTCAGAAAACCTTCACTTATCTTCCCAAGTGTAAGTAGTATAACCATAAGTCCTAATTATCCTTTAATGCCTGATTCAAATATTACCTCCTTCAGAAAACCTTCACTTATCTTCCCAAGTGTAAGTAGTATAACCCTTTTTGAACTCGCATAATATGTGCATAATAATACTACTTTCTGTTTTACATTATAGCCATATATGCATATCAATGTTTCTTATTTCCCTTACTGGCTCTTCAAAGGCAGGACTCTAATTCAATGACATATCTCTCACCAGTACCTAAAAACACTCTTTTGTTCTTAATAGATTTCCCTGAAAATTTATCAGAGGAACCCAAAATTCCAATTACTGATATTCCTCAGTACACAGGAAAAAGAGTTGTACGGTGGTCAGTTTTTATTTATTTATTCCACAAATATTTATTGAGTGACTGCTGGGTTTTCAATATAATACCAAACACAGATAAACAAGGTCACTTATATTCTAGAGAATAAATAAATATACAAGAAAGCAAAAGTTGTTATAAATAGTATATCATAAATTAAAATAAGGTGATGTGCTAGTGAATGGCTGAATGAGAGGGTACGACTAAAGCTGAAATCCAATGACAAAAAGGAGCAGCCAGCTATGGTGAAGATCAGGAGGAAAGAAAAGCATAACATTCCAAGAAGAGAGGCGAGATAGAGCAAAATTTTAAGGCAATAAAGTTTGACATATGTCAGTCATGGTTTGGACAGGAGATTAGAAATTATTCCAGATATTTCCAGCAGAAAAAGATTTAATACAGGGAATTACAGGCTTTGAAAACCTTTGAAAAAGCCTTGGGATAAAAAGTCAGTTATAGCCACATCTAGCATTTGGAAAATCAGCACAATGTACAGAAATCAAAAGAAACCATTGGAAAAAAAAAAAAGCATAATTGTCACAATGACACCAAAAAGCGATTATGGGTAATATTACAACAAGTTTGTATGCTGATGTAAGTGATCCAGCCGATAAAAGTACATTAACAATGCAGAGAAAGAGAGTGTAAAATTTAAAATGTATATGGGTACTTCAAAAAGTTTGTGAAAAATAAAATTAAAATGTAATACAGGCCAGCCCGGTGGCGCACTGCTACAGTGCGCCGCTAGGGAGCACGGCGGTGCTCCCGCTGAGGGTTCGGATCCTACATACAGACCAGTTCCCGCTCACTGGCTGAGCGAGGTGCAGGCGCAGCGCCGAGGTTTGCGATCCCGGTCCGGTATGGGCGCAACACTGAGGGTTGCGATCCGTTGCCGGTCACGAAAAAAGACAAAAAGGAAAAAAAAAAAAGGTAATACAAATCCTTCCACGAACTTTTTGAGAATTCCTCATATAGTCCTTGCACAATCTATAGGGGACGGGACCCACAGCACTAGTGGAAGTGTAGGCCTTTGATGGGAGCAAAGACATTTCATCTAGAGATATACAAGAGAAGGCAGCGTGTTGGAATAGATGCAGGTGGCATTGTAGGTTTGGGAGTAGGGAAAGGAAAGTGTACCTCTCTGGCAGATTCTATTTTATTTTAATAATATAGTGATGTCACTAGCTGACAGTGTAATGTTGGGGAGAAGGGAAGCAGGATATTAAGTGGGAAAAGAAACTATGGAATAGTCATTTTGGAGAGTGGAAAAGCAAGAGAAGTTATGTAAAATCCCAAGAGCAATGTTGAGTACCCATGAGTGATTTGAAGTTCTGATTTTAAGATGAGAGTAGTCATTGCCAAATTTTGTTTTGTTTTGTTTTCCCACAAATCTTCCACTCCTGGAATGCAATCAAAGGTAGGTAGATAGTTAGGTTTAATTAGACTTGAGGCTTTCTGAACATAGTGTAGGGGGAGAGGAATGAGGTGTTAAGAAGTTAAAGAGTTTGAAAGGGCACAATGGTCATGGCGAACAATGGAAGCTTGAAAGAAGTGGATAAGGGTGGATAAGGCCCATGAATTGGAGGTTTCAGTAAGATCTGAAACAGGCAGAGTTGGAGTACTGTTGTGTGTTGGAAGAACAGGTCACAGAGTGGGACAGTGGTAGGGCAGTTGTTGGAGAGAATGAAGTCAAGGG
This sequence comes from Galeopterus variegatus, assembly GCF_000696425.1. NCBI lineage: Eukaryota > Metazoa > Chordata > Mammalia > Dermoptera > Cynocephalidae > Galeopterus > Galeopterus variegatus. The sequence continues at coordinate 434,276 of NW_007726855.1, forward strand.
TATGTTTCTGAAATAGTTTCAGGGAACTCAGTCTTTGTGGAGCTATTGAGGTAAAAAGACCCCTTCCCTCTCTTGCTTGTGATTCAAGCTTTCCAAGTGTCCTCTTATAGTAATGTTTCTTGTTCACCGATTCAAAAGAATGAAGATTTGAGTGAATCAGAAATTAACTTAAAAATCAATAAAAGCCAGTATGGGCCAAAGTACATAAGATAGTAGAAAATGAATTTTGATTATTTTGTTTTTGAAGACCAATAGAGACTCATTATTTGAACTCAAAGACTTGAACCAAATTAACAGCGTCCTGTGCAATAACAAGGTGAGTCTTGGCCCCAGGAAAAAAGCCCATAAGAAGCTGAGTCACAATTGAGGTTTTCAGAATCATAAGCAGAAAACCCTTTGTCCCACACGTTGGGCAAAAGTTTGAATTACAGTGATGGCGATAATTAAGATGGCAATAATAATGATGATGTTGATGATGACACTTATTGAGCACTAAAAACAAACAAACAAACAAAAACCCAAAAAAACAAATAAAAATAAAAAACAGCCTGTGGTTACAAATGTACTCTCCATGGAGGTATGTACAAGAAACAGCTTATGATTAACAGAAAGACATAGATTTCTAGGAGACTCTGGCATAACCATTCTATTTAAATTTCTTGTATTTTGTTTCAGTTTTCTTAGTTGGTTTATGACTGGGTTTTATCAATAAAGAAATATTAATTAAGTTCAAAGGAAAATTAACATGGTTCTTTAAATAATTATTCCTGGTATTTCCAAATCATCACACATCACTTTATTCCTGAGATTCTGATTGGGGTTTTCCTGTCTCTGAGTCAAACCAGGATGTGTATTCACATCCTTGTACAATTTTACTTACCATCAAACTTTTGAATATTTTCCAATTAAATAGTTGAAAGTATCTCAAAGTTTCCATTTGCCTTGCTTTGATAACTAGTGTTATTAAGTATCTTTTTATATGGCTTACAGACCATTAGTAGTGTTTTATCTACTGTGGTTTCCTTTTCCTAATTTATTTTTTATCTTTTGTTTATTTGTTTTTGTTTTTGTTTTTTTATTGATTTATAGGATTTCTTTAAATGTCATTACCCTCTTGTATCTTAAGCATTCAGCAAATAGTTTTCTCCAAGCAGGCATTTACACTTTAACTTCATATATGACTTCTTTGACTACACAAAGCTTTTTACTAGTCATATAGCCAAATACATTAGTGTTTTCTTTTATGGCTTCTGGGTTTGGTTCATGCTTAGAAAGGCTTCCCCTTTCCAATTTATAAAAATATTCTTTTTTATATTGGTTATGAATATTCATAGGGTATAAAGCTGATTGTCACCTCTCATGCCCAAGATGTGATAATCAGATCCATACTGGCAGCATGACCAGTACCACAAACTATGATTATACCCCATGTCCCCCACCCAATTATCCTCAACCTCTTTCCCCATCCCCTTTCCCCCTCTCCAGTTTGTAACCCTAGATATGCTCTCTCCCTCTGCAAGTCTAACACACCACTGTGGTCTTTCTTTCCTTTCTTCTTTCTCTCTTAGCTCCCACTTATGAGTGAGTACGTGTGATATTTATCCCTCTGTGCCTTGCTTATTTCACTCAACATAAGTTTCTCTAAGCTCATCCATGTTGTTGTGAATGGGAGAATTTCATTCTTCTTTATGGCAGAGTAGTATTCCATGGTGTATATATACCACAGTTTCCTTATCCAATCATCCATCGATGGACATTTAGGTTGGTTCCATGTCTTGGCTACTGTAAACAGAGCTGCAATGAACATGGGAGTGCAGGTATCAGTTCCACATGATAATTTCCATTCATTTGGATATATACCCAGAAGGGGGATTGCTGGATCATATGGAAGATCAATTTGTAGTTGTTTGAGAAACCTCCATACTGTTTTCCATAGTGGTTGTACTAATTTACAGTCCCACCTACAGTGTAGGAGTGTTCCTTTCTCTCCACACCCTCACCAGCATTTGTTATTCACCACCTTTTTGATTATAGCCAGTCTAACTGTTGTGAGGTGATATCTCAATGTGGTTTTAATTTGCATTTCTCTGATGACTAGTGATGTTGAGC
>NW_007726855.1:437225-439117 GCF_000696425.1 Galeopterus variegatus
AAAAATGTCTATTCAGTTCCTTTTTCCATTTTTTAATTGTATTATTTGTTTATCTACTATTTAATTGCTTGAGTTCCTTGTATATTATGGATATTAATCCCTTGTCAGATGCATAGTCAGTAAAAACTTTTTCCCATTCTGTAGATTGTGGTTTCACCCTGTTGATTGTTTCATTTGCTGAGCAGAAGCTTTTTAGTTTGCTTCTATTTAACACAGTACTGGAGGAACCAGCCAGAGCAATCAGCAAGAGAAAGAAATAAAGGGCATCCACATTGGAAAAGATGAAGTCAAACTGTCCCTATTTGTAGATGATGTGATACTGCAAAAACCTATATACAGAAAAACCTAAAGTATCTATCAAAGAATTCTTAGAGCTGGTTAATAATTTCAGTAATATTGCAGGATACAAAATAAATGACCCATAATCAGCTGCATTTATATTCTCCAATAAAGAGATAACAGAAAGAGAAATCAAGAAAGTAAGCCCATTTACAACAGTCATGAAAAAAACAAAATACCTATGAATCAATTTAACCAAAGAAGTGAAAGATCTGTACAATGAGAACTTCAAACCACTACTGAAAGAAATTAAAGAAGACACAAAAAGGTGGAATGACATTCCATGCACTTGGGTTGGAAGAATTAACATTGTGAAAATGTCTATACTACTCAGAGCAATCTATGGATCAATGCAATGCCCATCAAAATGCCAATGACATTCTTCACAGAAATGGAAATAACAATCTCAACATTCATATGGCACAACAAAAGACCCCAAATAGCAAAAGCAATCCCGAGTGAAATAAATAAAGCTAGAAGCATAACACTACCTGACTTCAAATTATACTGCAAAGCTATAGTAAGCAAAACAGAATGGTACTGGCATAAAAATAGACACTTGGATCATTGGAGCAGAATAGACAATGCAGAATTCACCCTTCAGGCTTACAGCCATCTGATATTTGACAAAGGCAACAAATACATACATTGTTCAATAAATGGTGCTGGGAAAATTGAATATCCATATGCAGAAGAATGAAACAAGACATGCACCTCTCACCATATAATAAAGTCAACTCAAAATGGATTAAAGACTTAAGTATAAGACCTGAAACTGTAAAATTACTAAGGGATAATATAGGTGAAACACTTCAGCAACTAGGTCTAGGCACAGATTTTATGAACATGAGCCTGAAAGAACAAGTGACAAAAGAAAAAATACTCTCTTAAATTTTTTCTGGTATTTTCCTAAATTTCTCTGATGCCAACCCTATGAATATTCATATAACCATATTACAGGCTGTAAACTATATTGGTAAAGAGTACAGACTTGAGGGCCAGGTTGCTTGGATTCACATTCCAGCTTCACTTATTACTAACTGTGTGACCTTGAATCTGGGGAAAGGGGTAATAATAGTTCAGACACCATGAAGTTGTTGTTAGAATTAATGAATTCATTTGTGTGATGAATTTAGAATACTGTTCCATAAATATTAGCTATATAAAGGTATTGAAAATAAATTATGTCTATAAGCCTAACCTGAGCACAGTTCCTGGTGTATGGTTCAAAATTCCTCAAATAAAGTTAATTGATTTGTTCAAAAATATGTTTTCCCCATTATGTCTTTTAATAAATTATTTATTACTAAATCTTTCTGGCCACAGTCCCTATAATCATTTCAGTAACTCTTAACATAAGTAGTCTTTCTGATTTTCCGTCAGTCTTGGGGCTCTTAGATACAAAATGTGAAATAACCTTGCTAAAAGATTTAAAGCAATCTGTAGGAGGATAAAACGTAGACTTTCTTCAAATCATGACCACAATTATTATTGTGGTTATTGAAAAAAACTCCCATTCTTTGGCACCAGTTATTCAGAAACAAAACTATGGG
>NW_007726855.1:440016-440935 GCF_000696425.1 Galeopterus variegatus
TGTGGTTATTGAAAAAAACTCCCATTCTTTGGCACCAGTTATTCAGAAACAAAACTATGGGGTGAAGGAAGTTTATTTTTTGCCCTGGAGGATCTTACAGCTTTACAAGAAGAAGAGAATAAAATAGAGAAGCCATAAAAACGCAAAACCCCAAAGCTCTATCAATGTCAGAGTCATAGAGTTTTAAGCAAGTCAGTTTCATGGTTAGTACTGCATTTTGGCCACATCTCTCTGGCAAATATGTACAGGCTATGTTTGCATGGGATAATTCTAGTATTAGGAAGACATGATGGCTGGAGCTACAGTGACTATTTTTTGACCAAGAGGCAACTCTTTAGATGAAAGTCAAGTGTTATGCAAAGAGAAACAGGAAGATCAAAGGAGCCTGGGCCATTGTTACCACAACAGAGCTTCTGCAACAGCTCTTTCCACTTAGAATGCCTTATCCCAATCTTAGTGATATAAAGGGTAAGAAGCCCCTATCTTGTTTAAGCCACTGCTTTTCTGGACTCTATTACAAGCAGCCAAATAAGTGCCCAATGTTGCTCCTTTCCCATAGCCTCTGCAGTGAGAGGAAAAAATTAGAATACAGAAATGGATACAGGTAAGTTTGGGGATAGGAGGCAGGACACTTAAGGGAGATTAAACTTGATGGCTTCAGCTTTTAGAATGAAGTAAGAGGAAGTCAGTACCTACTGAGATTGAGTGTGGGAGGACTTGGAATAGCAAGACTTTTAATCACTGTAATGGTGTGCTCAAATGAAATCTTATACTAACTGATCTAATGTGACTTGCCTACTTTGTGCTATGATGTGTCTCTGAAAAAAAAAATTGGATAGCATTCCTCCCATTCTGAACATAAAGAGCATTTGCTTTTTGTAGTTGTGCAGACTAATTCCATTTTGGAAGCTCATTGTGA
>NW_007726855.1:441537-447262 GCF_000696425.1 Galeopterus variegatus
TTTTTTTTTCCTTTCTGGGGTGTTTAATTAATTTCTGAAGTCATTTTTCAGTGTACCTGGAATAATCAATATTCTCAGATTTTTATCACTAACTTCTTGGCTACAGTCCCTAAATTCACTGCATCTTGATTTATGCTCAAGCGTGGGTAGATGTGAGCTGAATTTTAATTTTTGTCAGGATTGGCTTTAATTATAAAATTAGATGGTGTTTTGTTTTCCTAGCCAGGATTCATATTCATAGGAGCACAGCCTTTTAAGAGGAAATGTTTTGATTCTCCAAAGTACTTTGTTAGTGATAATTCAGCCTGAGATTTTAACACATTTTAATTTATGCTGCATTGAAATAGCATGAGAAAGAGAGAGGGAGAGAAAGAATCACTGCAAAATCTGCAACATTACTGTCGAATAAGAGGATACACACATATATACATATGCTGAGACCAAACACAGATGAACGTTAAAATTACTGGGTCCACCTTGACTTAATTTTTCAGTATTACTTGCCTGTGTGTTTTTTCTTCCTGGTCCTCTGTTAGCTACCAGAGAGCAAGGATGGTGTCTTGTCCAACTTTGTGTCCTCAATATTAAGCAAGAACAATTCCCATCACATAACAAGTCCTCCATAAATGCGTATTGGGTGGATTATTAAATAATCGATTAAATAAACAGTAGGTGTCTAACACACAATTCCTTTTTTTTAATTAAAATTGATAGATCTTGAACATAACCAGCACCATTTTAGGCAAGGCCAAGCACAAAATGGCCTCCAACCCCTCCCCGCTTCCCTTTATGAGAAGCCTCGTGACTTCTGCGAAATAGAAACCCTTTTGCTTCCACATGAGTGCAATGCCCCTCCCTTGCAATGCCCCTCCGTGACTGCTTCAGCCAGCCCTTGGTGCCCTACTGTCCACATAAAAGCTCTCCCACAGCAACGATGGTTGCTGCCCTCCATTTTGAGTGCAGCCCAGCAGATTCCTTTCCTTTAATAAAGCTTGATCTGTACCCAGAGTTTCAGCTCATTTTCTTTCAAAAATACAATTGATTGTATATGTCTGTGGGGTACCATGTTGAATATCAATACCTGTGTGCAATATGTGACGCTCAAATCAGGATAATTAGTATATTCAACATTACACAATGTAATCATTCTTTTCACACACAATTCCTTTAACAAGCATTTTCTGCACACCTCCCATAGTCTAGGTATTTATGACATTAGGCACCAGGAATGGAATCAAAGACTAAGAAAGCATAGACCCTACCCAGAGCTCACCACACATGTGTTAATACTTACATACAACACTATGTGATTAGTAATTCAATAGAAGGAAATACCAAATGCAACGGGATGATATAGTAGGAAACAAATGCAAGTCAAAGTGTCAGAATTTGGAGGCTGATGAGGTAAGGAAATATGGGAAGAATGAAGAGTCAAGAACAATTCTGAAGTTTGTGGCTTAATTTGGTAGTGACTGGTACCATTAACCAAAATATGGAATACAGAAGGAAAAGCAAGTTTAGGAGAAAAAGATACATTGAGTTTTGGACACGCTGAGGTTAAAATTCTTTTGGTGGAGATGTGCAGTAGGAAGCACAATGTGGATTTGCTCTAGAGAGAAGCTTGGGCTAGAAATATAAAGTAGGCTCTCATTAGCACATATAAAGAGTATTTAAAATTGGAGCAATAACAAAGCTAACCCAGGAGGAGCCTGAGGAAACTGAAGAAAAGCAAAAATGACACCACTCCAGTCCCCTACCTTTTTTCTCTACTTGGAATAGATGGCTATTTATTTCTTCAAGACCTAAATAATATCCCAGCCTTAATGACACCTAAATAATCACCAACACCCTATCAGAATGGTTGTGCATGCCACGGTTTTCTAACCAGATTTCTTAACAATAGGGAGCCTAGCTCTTTGTGCTTCCACGTCTAACACAGTCCTTTGTATAGATCAGTACTCAATAATTATTTGTGGATAAGAATGAAGACTACCTGTTTTGACCATTAGATAATGCAAGGAGCTTTAGCAGATGGAACACCAAAATCACTGTCATCCCAAACACCGAACACTTTGTTTATTAAGAAAAGAAAGTGTTCTGAATTATCCACACTCTGACCTTAGCCTCAGCAGTGGAGATGACATTAAAGAAACCAGACATTCCTTTTTATGATTAATTTTATACAAGTTCCCAGCTAGAAAGCCAGGTTTTCCCTTAAGACAGGTTCTCTTATATAACAAATGCTATATGGAAGTTCTGTGAGTGAAACTCTTTTCTTGTTGTACTTATTCAAGTATTCAAACTTAATTAAACCCTCAATCACTTTCCCTGGAATTGAGATGATGAGATGAGATTCAGTGATCTGTAATTTCTTGAATCTCCTTTCATTTCCTTCCTTTTTTGCCCTGATGGGTGCAGCATTAGCAATTTTTCCTCCAACCTTCAGAAAGAGTTCTATTTATAGAGAGGATATATTGCATCCTTACTGGCAGTGCCACTATTTCACAGTTTATTTCCCTTAGAATTCTCATATGAATATCAAGGAATACTAGTGATTTACTGTATTTGAGAGTTCCTCAAAGTAACTCAAGAACTGCATCTTTAAAGACAGAGACACATTTGAGTTTCCCAGAAGGAATATTTGTGCTACAGATTTATTGTAAGAATTTTTGCCTCTACTCACCTTGTTAGAACATATAGCCAAACAAGTATTTTTTTTTTCCCCAAATGTGGTATCTTCTGTGATCTTTGGCCATCCCCCCAAATGTGGTCTCTTCTGTGATCTTTGGCCATAGTTAAGAAAAATAATAGAAAACATATCTTCAATTTATTTAAGGAGAGGTTTTATATTTACATATTATTTTAGAACCCAGATGACCTCATTCAGATTTCAGATTCATTATCAGTGTTCAGATGCTACCCCTTAAGCTGGTGAGGAAAACTCTCCTGACTGTGGGAGCGACAGCTTTGAGAACAAGGAGGGCTCCAGGACTTTTGCGGTGATGGCCACTAGTTTTTGCTCAAGTTGAATAATGGAGCAGATATGTGTTTTTGTTGTTTATTTCTTCTCAGCATGTCACTTCTCCCAGGGTGATGGAGATGCAAAGGATTACTCAAAGCCCATTTCTTCTAAGCAGAAAGAGGCCCTGAATGGGTTAATTTCCAGGAACTCTCAAGAGAGCAGCATTCCTTGGAAAATAACCCTGATCTAGGGTTTTCTCTCAGTATTTATTCTCCAGGCCAGAAAGTTACAGAAAAGGAAAATAGGTGTGAATATCAAGGAATACTAGTGATTTACTGTATTTGAGAGTTCCTCAAAGTAACTCAAGAACTGCATCTTTAAAGATAGAGACACATTTGAGTTTCCCAGAAGGAATATTTGTGCTACAGATTTATTGTAAGAATTTTTGCCTCTACTCACCTTGTTAGAACATATAGCCAAACAAGTATTTTTTTTTTCCCCAAATGTGGTATCTTCTGTGATCTTTGGCCATAGTTAAGAAAAATAATAGAAAACATATCTTCAATTTATTTAAGGAGAGGTTTTATATTTGCATATTATTTTAGAACCCAGATGACCTCATTCAGATTTCAGATTCATTATCAGTGTTCAGATGCTACCCCTCAAGCTGGTGAGGAAAACTCTCCTGACTGTGGGAGCGACAGCTTTGAGAACAAGGAGGGCTCCAGGACTTTTGCAGTGATGGCCACCAGTTTTTGCTCAAGTTGAATAATGGAGCAGATATGTGTTCTTGTTGTTTATTTCCTCTCAGCATGTCACTTCTCCCAGGGTGATGGAGATGCAAAGGATTACTCAAAGCCCATTTCTTCTAAGCAGCAAGAGGCCCTGAATGGGTTTCATTTCCAGGAACCCTCAAGAGAGCAGCATTCCTTGGAAAATAACCCTGAACTAGGGTTTTCTCTCAGTATTTATTCTCCAGGCCAGAAAGTTACAGAAAAGGAAAATAGGTGGTTACAAAAAGAACAGTAAGATAATTGTCATGGCAACAATCATTAGGTTCAGCTGCACCAAGGACATTTGCCTTTAGAGCCAGCAATTTTGCTGTGTTACAATTCTTTATTTACAACAGAGAGTTTAGCTCACGGAAAGTTTTCTGTCTTTCACAAGCTTAACATTTCTATGTGTAATTCTAAAAAGTTAGGCCCTGTGAAATACATTTGCTTTATAAATGTTAGTATACTCCACACCAGCACCGACTTACCTTCTCCTGGAAATAACACCTCCATGTGAGAGCATCACCCCATCCCTACTTTTTGTCCAAGTAGATCAGATGGAGTTGACATCACCATCTGACCCCTCAGGAGTAGGATGACTTGAGATTGACAAATCAAAGCATTGCATTAGGCTGGCCATAGTGATTGATTTAGGGATGGGCACGTCATTCAAGCCAGACTAATAACTCTCCATCCTGGTTCATTGTTGGAAAATTCTCCAGAACAGTCTTCAAAATAATTGTTCTAAAGGGTCACATCATTTCCCTTGGTTAGCTTCCAATAACTTTCAGTGTAACCAAGATTAAACCCAAACTCCTTACCATGGCTCATACAACCATCATGATATAATTCCTACCTACCTCATTTATCCCATTATCTGCCATTTCTCCACATTCACTTCACTCCATATACTCTGCTAGTTTCCATCTAGCATGGGGCTGTGCACTTGCTGTTCTTTCTACTTGCAATACTCCTTCCCCAGATCATTCTCTGGCTGCTATTTTATTATAATAATGTATGTCTTAGGTCAAATCCCCCTACACAGATAAGCCTTCCTGGATGACCAAAAATAGCCATCGCGTTTACTCTCTACTGCATTATCATGTATTATCCTTTTCATATTAATCGAAAGATCCTAAGTTATTTTATTTGTTCACTTCTTTATTGTCTCTCTCATATCACCAGAATGTAAGCTCTCTGAGGGCAAGGGCATTAATTATCTAGTTTACCATTGTACATATCAGGCTCTCAATACTATTTGTTGACTGACTGAGGAGCTTTCTTTTTGTGAGGCTTGCTAAACTAGAAGAATCTAAGTCAGGAACTATTAATGTCAACCTCTCAGCCAACAAGGCCAACACAGGGGTAAGGAGAGCCGAGAAATGGAGAGAGACAGATTCCCAATGGTACAACTGAAGCCAGATACTCTGGGTTGTTGGTTATACAAGCCAAGACGTTTTCCTTTATGCTTAATTCCCTTTAAATTTGGTTTCTGTTCCTTGTAACCAAGAGTCCTTGCAGGAAAGTATGTGAAAGAACTTGTAAAGAGCACAGTACCATACTCATGTAAGTGCCGTGCTCTTGTATAATATCCATTTCCTGTCACTTACATCACAAATCTTTCTTCTTTTCTGTCTTTGGCCAGAATTTTACTTAGCCAAAAGGGTTGAAGACCTTATCTGAAGATATTCTGGTAATTCAGAAGTGGAAAGTTATTTGAGATTTGTCTACAAAAACAACCCATGTATTCAGGTAGCCAGAATATCTGACTTTATACTATGGCCAATGGTATTGTTATTATTGTGTTTATTTTTAAGATTGTGTACCTCTCCTAGTGTGATAGAGAAACTGTAGTAAACTTGCTGTCCCACCCAAAATAACTATAAATTAAAAAAAAAATATATATATATACATATATAACAAATAAAAATAGATAAAATATGTGAGGTTTTTCAGCACTGAACAACAGGTAACACAGAACTGCCATCCT
>NW_007726855.1:447680-448356 GCF_000696425.1 Galeopterus variegatus
CTGCCATCCTTAAAAAAAGGGAAATACACAAGATAGGGACATGGTGATACCATGATTACTCAGACTTTCTCTCTGCACAGAACAGGAAGAAGATGCTCAAGCACGGTGAGAATCTCACTAAGCTAAGGATGCAGAAGTTGGAATTACATGCTTCTGAAGTGACTAAAATCTGTAGGGTAGGATACCTGAGAAGAGAGAGCTGCAAGGGAATGAGGATAGTGGGGCAAATAAAGACTGCATTAGTATTCAATAATTATATAAAATATAAATAAACTGAATACTTTCATTAAAAGGCAGAGATTTTCCAGTAAAAAGACAACTTTTGCCATCTACAAGAAATCCACTTTGAATATGAAGAGCAAAAAGAGTCTGAAAAGAAAAGGATGGGAAAAGATATTCCAGGAAAATAGTAAGCATTTGATAGCTGGAAGGGCCATTTTTAATATTAGACCATACAGACTTTGAGACAAGNTTGAATATGAAGAGCAAAAAGAGTCTGAAAAGAAAAGGATGGGAAAAGATATTCCAGGAAATTAGTAAGCATTTGATAGCTGGAAGGGCCATTTTTAATATTAGACCATACAGACTTTGAGACAAGCAGTATTGGCAGAGATATCCCTAAATTGACAACCATGAGTTTATGCTGCAATGTTAAATTTTAATCCAAACCCACATG
>NW_007726855.1:448541-456333 GCF_000696425.1 Galeopterus variegatus
GGTTCAGCTGCAACAAGGACATTTGCCTTTAGAGCCAGCAATTTTGCTGTGTTACAATTCTTTATTTACAACAGAGAGTTTAGCTCACGGAAAGTTTTCTGTCTTTCACAAGCTTAACATTTCTATGTGTAATTCTAAAAAGTTAGGCCCTGTGAAATACATTTGCTTTATAAATTTTAGTATACTCCACACCAGCACCGACTTACCTTCTCCTGGAAATAACACCTCCATGTGAGAGCATCACCCCATCCCTACTTTTTGTCCAAGTAGATCAGATGGAGTTGACCTCACCATCTGATCCCTCAGGAGTAGGATGACTTGAGATTGACAAGTCAAAGCATTGCATTAGGCTGGCCATAGTGATTGATTTAGGGATGGGCACGTCATTCAAGCCAGACTAATAACCCTCCATCCTGGTTCATTGTTGGAAAATTCTCCAGAACAGTCTTCAAAATAATTGTTCTAAAGGGTCACATCATTTCCCTTGGCTAGCTTCCAATAACTTTCAGTGTAACCAAGATTAAACCCAAACTCCTTACCATGGCTCATACAGCCATCATGATGTAATTCCTACCTACCTCATTTATCCCATTATCTGCCATTTCTCCACATTCACTTCACTCCATATACTCTGCTAGTTTCCATCTAGCATGGAGCTGTGCACTTGCCGTTCTTTCTACTTGCAATACTCCTTGCGGGGGCGCCTCCCACTCATAAGATTAAAGCCTGATAAAGATCTTTTAATGAAACACGGTGTTTACAGGGCCTCATCGTGAAAGGGTGATGGCAAGGCCTCATCGTGGGAGAAGATGCCGGCGTTCCACCCTGATATTCTGGAGCTCTGTGTGCTTGTTATGCTTTATTAAAATACTAACAAATATCATTATGAAAAGTAAGCCTACTGGGACAGGAGATATACTGTATGAATGTGGAGCATCTAGTATTGCCAAAAAGTAAAGAAGTGTTCAAAAACCCACCCACCCACCAACCAGCCAAAACCAAATTGATAGAGATACGTCAAATGGACGGAGGAACTAAATGAAAGAGCTCCAAATGGCCAAAGCTAGAACAATTTATAAATATCCATTAGGCCATACTGATACGAATAAATAAATAAATGGAAAAGAAGAGACAAATTTCCTGTGCAGAAGTATTCCAAATAAATTTAGGTAGCTACTTCACCCCCAAGAAAGAGAAGTGATCTCCTTCCGAAGAGTACAGTATGGAAAGGCTGGGAGGAGTGACCTCACAGTGGAGACACCTGACAAGCACCCCTGCAAGGTGATCAAGGTCAACTACAACAGTGATGAATCATGCTGACAGTGTGTACTCTTGACATGATGCGATGAAGATGTCACTTTGCCTATGTGGTCTTCCTCCAAAAAACACAAAATCCCAGTCAACATCAAACAAATGCCAACAGAGAATAATCTTATAAAATACCTGACTATTACTCTTCAGAACTGTCAAGGTCATAAAAACAGAAAAGTCTGAGAAACTGTTGCAATTAAGGGGAGCCTAAAGAGACATGACAACTAGATGTAATGTGGTATACATGATGGCAAGAAAAGAACATTAGGTAAAGCTAAGAACTCCGAGTAAACTATGGACTTTAATGAATAATAATGTATTCATATCGATTTATTAATTATAATATGTAAGATATTAATAATGAGGGAAAATGGGTATGGAATATGTACATGAGAGCTTTCTGCATTCTCCTTTCAATTTTTCTATAAATCTAAAGCCAGATTAAAAAATAGTGACTACTCAAAACTATGATTTAACACTGATTGAACAAAGCTTCTTCAACATGAAAAAAAGATAGTGGTTCCAATCCTTTTGTATATTTCTCCCATCTGTAAAGTGGAAATAAATGCCCACCTATTTTCTATAATTAAAAAAAATACTGACTTAAATAACCTTCAGTATTAATTGAAACAAAGAAATATATTCGTGTATGCATTTATGTAAATTATATTCTAGCTCTCTCTAGAGCTGAAAGGCCGTTAAAGTGACACCAGAAGCAACAAGCGCCCCTAACGACTGGTTTCTAAATTACATTCTCCTCTAAAAAGCAACATCTCTCCTTGGAGAAAAGATTGATTCCAGGGCTCCAATAGAATATAAGCCTGAAACATTTTTTTGCACAAAAAATAAGGAAGTGCCCAGAGAAATGAGAATGTATCATCAGGACATGGGAGGGAGTTGAAAGGATCCCCAATGGCCAAATCCAGGTCAAATTGAGCCTCAATATAAAGTTTTTTGCACAAAAAATAAGGAAGTGCCCAGAGAAATGAGAATGTATCATCAGGACCTGGGAGGGAGTTGAAAGGATCCCCAATGGCCAAATCCAGGTCAAATTGAGCCTCAATATAAATGAGGATACAAACAATAACACTAAGTAAAGTAAAAATCTTTGTGTCCCTACTGACACAAATAAACAAACAAACCAGTCTTTCCTTACTAGTAGAATGCTATAAGGTGCTATAATATAAAGAAAATAATGGAATTTAAAAAAATCATTGGATGATAAAATTAGTTTGAGGAGGAACAAATATTTACATAGATCAACGTAATTCCCCACAAATCACTTACAAAGGGGAATACAGACATTTTGCAGTGGAGAAATCTGGAAGACACCACAGTAACCAAGGGATCAAAACTAATATCACCAATATTGGGACAAACCAACATCATATGCCTCCTGACACAATGCACTTAGCATTCCTAGCAAAAATAGTTAACTTGAATTTAATCAAGAAATAACACCAAACAAATTAAAATGAAGAAATACATACTAAAAATAACTGGTCTACTTTCTTTAAAAAAGTCATTATCAAGAAAGATTTCTTTAAAAAGGCTGAGTAACTGTTACAGATTATGGGAAACCAAAGAGACATGACAAATAAATGCAATGGATAATTCTGGATAGGATCTTAAGCTGGAGGAGAAAATGGCTATAATAGGTCTATTGTCAGAAATAATATAATTTGAATACTATAGTGTATGATGTAATAGTGTTTTATCAATAGCAAATTTCCAGATTTGGATAATTATACTGCAGTTATGTAAGAGAATGTCCTTGTTCTGAATTATGCCAACAATGTGAATGAGTTTGGAAGTAGATTCCTCCTCAGAGCCTCCAGATAAGAATCTAGCCTGTTTGACACTTTGATTTCAGTCTTGTGACATACTAAATAGAGAGTCTAGCCGAGCCTGCTCAGACTTCTGACCCACATTACTTTGTTCTAAAAAATGGTAATGTTTTAAGCCATTAAGTTTGTTGTAATTTTTAATGCAGCAGTATAAATGAATACAATCCCCCTCCTACCCATAAACACACACATACACACACAAATGTATACATACAGTGTCACACACACACAAACCTACTGATGGATATAAAATATATATCCAATAGAATGCTGAAATCAAGATGTAGCTATGGATGAAAATCAAGTTCACTTACATAAAATATTAGGGTAGTTAAGACATGCTTCCCTTCAAGACAAATTGCTTCAGATAACATTCAGTTAGAGGTGGAATTTCTGTGATGATAAAAGATAGCTCCTAAAAGAAGAGAAGCCAAGAATACGCATCTTTTCTTGATTCTAAATGCACAAAATAAGACATCCTGAGAGCACTTGAGGATGCATTTAAAGCTGTACTTGAAACAACAGACTTTTAGGAAAGAAAAGAGAGGGAATGGGGTGGGCATAAGAAAGTTTGAAAGCAACTGAGAGGCTGAGTAAGGCCATGATCAAATTAGATAAGTAAAAGAGATTTTGATTTATGCTTCATTCTATTCCCAGGGGTCCAAAATGATTTTATAGCTATTAATGCATTTATCCTCACAATGGCCCTGTACTCATTCATTCCTTCTTAAGAACCTAATTATAAAAAATGTTGGCTCTCCCTTGACCACAGGATAAAATCCAAAGCTCTTTCCAGGACAAAGAGATTTTACACCGACTTCCTCTCTAGTCTCATATTCCTGTTCCTCACAGTGCAGTGTCACAACATGGGACATGTCCTTCTCCAATGATGATCTCAAAGATTAATGCCTTTTTCTGCCTTTCTTGTAGATTGTAACTCTTATAACTCAGTTGGAATGTCTCAAATGCCCTTCTTTATATCATCATCCTGGTAAATCCTCACTTATCCTTCAGAATGCAGGCAATAGAGGTTCTGATTTGCATCAGGTCTCCTGGAGAGTGATTGTTCCAAGTACAGAACAAACTCCTCTTTGTTCCTAATTTATTATGCTATCCATTCTAGATTAGATTGCTACTCACAGCAGGAAAGTTGCACAAAAGTAGTTAGAAACCTAATCTTAACATGCTTTGAAGATTGGTAGCAGAAATAAATAAGTAAATGAATCAAGTAAGAAGACAATAAAGATTTCTTGGGATAAAGATTGTGGATGGTAAGTTGAGTTTTGATGATTCAGGCTTCCTGCACATTTAGAGTTGAAGGTTCTTTCCAGCCTAGTGTAATATATTCTTCCATCAGGATGATTTACTATTTCTCATTTCCCTTTTTATAAACAGATTTATTGATATATAGTTCACATACCATACAATTCACCTATTTAACTTGCACAATTCAATGATTTTCAGTATATGCACAGAATTGTGCAGCTATCTAATTGTAGAACATTGTCAATTCCCTTTTATGCTTATCAATCGTACTCTTTACAATTTATTCATTCATCCATTTGTTCACTCATTTAATATATATTTCACCAGACAATGTAAAGTCTGTGGATATCATGATAAATAAGAGATTATCTTGTACTCAAAGAGCTCCTCAGAGAGGCAGACATGTAAAGAAGCAAATACAATATTGGGTGATAAGTCCTATACAAGGTACTATACCAGGACACCGGTGAGGGTACCCAACCCATTGATGCTAGTCAGGGAAGTGATTTAAGCTGAGACATAAAGAGTGAAATGGAGATTGTCAGGTGACAGTGGGAATGGGAGCATGGATAAGGCATTCAAAGGAGAAGGTTCCAGGCATGAAGAATTGTGTCTGCTGAGACCCACAGTGACATGGAAATGGATTTATGGAGCTAAAATGTCTAGCCTTTTCTGCCTGTCAAGATCCAAGTTGTCTTTCTTTGTACATGAGTGATCATAGCAGCTTGATTGGTAATATTCAAAAACTAAAAACAGCTCAAATGCCTGTCATCAGGTGAACAAATGAATGACTTGGGGCACACACATACAACAGAATAATACCCAGGAGGATCTAGGGATAAATTATTGGTGCACACAACAATATGGAGTGAAAAAATCCTGGCAGAAAATGAGAAAACACTGCATAATTTCATCTAGATAAAATTCTAGGAAATGCTGACTAATCCATAGAGATAGAAAGCAGATTGGCAGTTGCCTGGGGACAGAAATATGTGGTAGAGAAGAATTATGAAGAAACATCAAGAAACTTTTGGGAGTGATAAAAATGTTCAGGGTCTTAATTGTAGTAATGGCTCCATGGGTAAATACATATGTCAAAATTCATCATCATATTATGTATTTTAAACATGTGTAGTTTCTTATATGTTAATTATACCCCAACAAAGTTGTTTCTAAAAATTATCCCTGTTTCAGTGATAAATCATATGATTTCCCTGTTAATAAAGGACACAGCTCCTGAGCACTCAGTTAGTTTTGGGTATTAGATCCAGTGTCAGTGTTTAAATATTAGTATTAATATAATTCAAACAGCCACAGTCATAACGGCCCTGGAAATAAACCAGGTCTGATCTGCAAATAGGCCCAGACATTGGACCTCGGAGTGGGCAACTGGAAAGCAGCACGGTATAGTACAAGGCTAGGAGTTTGCATTTGGGGGATGGATGCAACTGGGTTAAAATCCTAGCTCTGCCATTTACTAACCGAACTCAAATGTCACCTCCCCCAGAAACCTCACCTGATTTAGAATTAATTACAGGCATCCCTGCATATCTGTACGTGCCACATCCAGAGCAGATCTAAAATATTTGAAAAAAAGTGAGTCTGTACGGAGCATGTACAGACTTTTTTCTCATCATTATTCCCTAAACAATACAGTATAATAACAATTTACATAGAATTTACATTGTTTTAGGTATTATAAGTGATCTAGAGATGATTTAAAGTATACAGGAAGATGTATGTAGGTGATATGCAAATACTATATACCATTTTATATCAGGGATTTGGGCATTTGTGAATTTTGCTGTCAGAGGAAGGTCCTGAATCCAATCCCCCAAGAATACCGAGGGATGACTGTGTATCCTCTTCAGTGATCCCTTAGCCTTTTGTGAACATCTCAACTTTCCTTCTCATATAATACATCTTTAAACCAAACAGTAATTTTAAACCAAACTTTGATTAGGCCACATAGATACTAAAGTTAGGCAATTATAAAGCCAGGTGAAAAAAAACCCAAAAAACAAAACACCCTCACTATGAAATGTGAAGTGGCTTGCAGTCATAAGAATGACTGAAATCATGAAAAACCATTCTTATTTCACCTCTACCTAGAAACTATATATTTAAATCTTTATTGTTTTTTTTATTTTATTTTATTTCATTTCTTACAAGTGGTATGTCATTGTGGTTTTATTTATTTATATTATGAATATTCATGAGATACAAAGCTAATTGTCACCCCTTGTGCCCTTGATGTGAGGGCCAGATTCATACTGCGGGCATACCCATTACCAGAAATTACTTTTGTACATTATGTCCCACACCCAATTATCCCCCAATCTCCATCCTCCTTCCCTTTTCACCCCCACTCCACTTTGTAGCCGTAGGAATGTTCCCTCCCTCTGTAAGACCAATGCACTACTGTGGTCTTTCTTTCCCTCCTTCCTTTCTCTCTTAGCTCCCATATATGAGTGAACACATGCAGTATTTATCCCTCTGTGCCTTGCTTATTTCACTCAGCATAAGTTTCTCTAAGCTCAACCATGTTGTTGTGAATGGGAGAATTTCATTCTTTTTTTTATGCCAGAGTAGTATTCCATGGTGTATATATACCACAGTTTCCTTATCCAATCATCCATCGATGGACATTTAGGTTGGTTCCATATCTTGGCTATTGTAAACAGAGCTGCAATGAACATGGGAGTGCAGGTATCCCTTTGATGTGATGATTTCCATTCTCCTGGGTATATACCCAGAAGTGGGATTGCTGGATCATATGGAAGATCTATCTGTAGTTGTTTGAGAAACCTCCATACTGTTTTCCATAGTGGTTGTACTAACTTACAGTTCCACCTACAGTGTAGGAGCATTTCCTTCTCTCCACATCCTCACCAGCATTTGTTATTCTCCATCTTTTTGATTATAGCCAGTCTAACTGGGGCAGGGTGGTATCTCAATGTAGTTTTAATTTGCATTTCCCTGATAGCTAGTGATGTTGAGCATTTTTTTCATGTATCTGTTGGCCATTTGTATGTCTTCCTTTGAAAAATGTCTATTCAGGGCCGGCCCGGTGGCGCGCTCCCACCGAGGGTTCGGATCCCACATACAGACCGGTTCCCGCTCACTGGCTGAGTGAGGTGAGGGAGCAACACAAGGGTTGCGATCCCGTTGCCGGTCCCGGTCCGGTACGGGCGCGACACTGAGGGTTGCGATCTGTTGCCGGACACGAAAAAAAAAAAGGAAAAAAAAAAAAAAAAGAAAAATGTCTATTCAGCTCCTTCGCCCATTTTTTAATTGGGTTCTTTGTTTTTTTTTGCTGCATAATTGCTTGAGTTCTATGTATATTCTGGATATTAATCCCTTGTCAG